>NC_060902.1:17866772-18029272 GCF_014805685.1 Silurus meridionalis
AAGGCAATCTGTGGACAATACAACTCTCTCTCTCTCTCTCTCTCTCTCTCTCTCTCTCTCTCTCTGAAGGAGTGGCAGTGTGAGTGGTTTAACTCTGAAGCTGATTAAAGCCTCAGTAACAGAAATGCTGGACACATTGTCAGACGACGATTACGTAAATGTGGCACGGGTGAGCAGAGCCACACACACACACACACACGTGGATAGTTTAAGTATAAACATTGGATTTTGTTAGAAAATCGTTTGACAGATTGTTTTCTTATAGATCTTTTTTGCTTTACTCCCATAATTCTTTCTCACTCTCTCTATGTCCTCTGTCTCTTTCTGATCTCCCATTTTTCTCTCTCTATCTCTCCTGCGTTTAGTTCAACGAGAAGGCGGAGGCGGTGGTGCCATGCTTTAAACACTTGGTCCAGGCGAATGTGAGGAACAAAAAAATCTTTAAAGAACACGTGGCTCAGATGCAGGCCAAAGGCACGACAGATTACAAATCAGGATTCCACTTCGCATTCAACCAGCTGCTCAACGTAAGGCGTCTCTGTCTATCTGTCTCTTTGTCTCTGTCTGTCTGTCTCTCTCTCTGTCTGTCTCTCTCTGTCTGTCTGTCTGCTCTGTAACTAACATAACTGTAGAGCAGTGTACATCCGTCTCCTTCCGTCTGTCTGTAAGTCACAGAGCTTCTGATCACGAAATGGATAAAAATCATTCTGTCTATATGTGTGTCTGTCACTGTGTCTGTCTGTCTATATATATTTGTCTCGCCATTTATCTGTTTGTCTGTCTTTTGTTTGTCTGTCCATCCATCCATCCATCCATCAGTTGGATCAAGAGTGTTAGATTTATCTTTGATTTAGACCTCAGTAAGTACTGTTTTTCAAACATGTAAATTGCACATTAAAGGGCAAATGCTGTGTTCGTATAAATGAATAATTTATTATCTTAATGATTTTATTTATTTTGCAGAAAACGAACGTCCCCAGAGCCAACTGTAATAAAATAATCATGCTGTTTACGGACGGTGGTGAGGACAGAGCTCAGGACATCTTCGAGCAGTACAACTGGCCCAACAAGACGGTGAGTGATGTGTTTACAAGCACCAAGTAAACACACACACACACACACACACACACACACACACACACACACCTACTACCACAAAAGGTTTATAATTTACCCCAGATAAAGTCTGGTATCAGGTCAGTACTTCTTATAGTACCTTCTTACCACTGCCTCACCAGTGGATCGGTGTTTCCTTTTTCATTTTTTCATTAATTATTGTCTTGAGTGCTAAACTGAAATGTGAGGCATGTCAATGAGCTGAGAGATTTTACATTAAACGTTTAAAATCTCCTCTGAAGGTTCGAGTGTTCACATTCTCAGTGGGGCAGCACAACTACGACGTCACGCCGCTGCAGTGGATCGCCTGCGCTAACAAAGGTGTGTGTGTGTGTGTGTGTGTGTGTGTGTGGGTAGCATAGAAAGCTAGCTAGCTAATTATTTGGGATAAATAAGTGCCAGAGTATAGCGTGTCACTTAAACCTAACATCTCCCTCCAGAGTATTTTTTGCCTTGTGAGGAAGTTCTTTCTCTCTCTCTCTCTCTTTCTTTCCATCAATTTCCTTCTCTTTCTCATTCTCTCTCACTGTCTGTCTCTCACACATACTTTCCCTTCTACCTCCTGCAGGTTACTATTTTGAGATCCGCTCCATCTGCGCCATCAGGATTAACACACAGGTGAGAATCCATCACACTTAAGATCTCGCTCACACACACACACACCCACATTCACACCCGGGGTGCTCCCGCAAAATGATAAATTGTGCTTATTAGCTTATTAGACAATTAAACCTTAATATTTTGGACTAATTATGTTTGATGTGTGTGTGTTTCAGGAGTATTTAGACGTCCTCGGACGCCCCATGGTCTTGGCTGGGCGAAATGCCAAGCAGGTTCAGTGGACCAACGTTTATCAGGACGCCCTGGTGAGAAAGTCTCTCTGCATCATTAGTGTGTGCTCGCACGTCCCAGAGCTGCACACTGCCCTCACTTGCTGCCGTACTGCACACGGCTAAAATAAAACACTCCAACATCACACCCATCCATTCCTGTGGCATGAAGGTGGGAGAATTACAGATGACTTTTACAGAAAGTCCTGTATAATTATGGAAGTAACCTGAAGATGTTCGCTAAAATAATGATTTGTTCACAATTTAATAAAAAAAAAATAGAAGAGTGCCTGGTAAATATTTAGATGAGATAATAATTAAATGGCCTGCATTCAATCATTATAAATGTATATAAATATTGTAGATGTAAAACAATATACTAAATTCATCTGGTGTGCTTTTAGAATGCAGGTAAGAAGCATGCGACAGACAGACAGACAGACAGACAGACAGACAGACAGACAGACAGACAGACAGACAGACAGACAGACAGACAGACAGACAGACAGTGCATTGCAATTGTGAGGATGAAGGTATTTATATAATGGAGTATAATGTACAATGTAATCTACATCTGCTTTTTTTTTAACCTGTCGACTGTTCTTTTATTTATTCCTTCATTAAGTGCGGCATTAGGGGTTTTATATTGAGAGATCAGCAGGGGATTGTAATAAATCAATCACATTCAGATAATAGAGTTAACCCTGACCAACATGTGCAAACTATAGTTGTTCCTTTTTATTTCCAAAGTGGCTCTTTAGTACGTCTATGACAGCATTTCTCTTGTACTTAAATTTTTACGAGAGTGAATGGAACAAATTGTGATGAGGTTTATGTTAAATCTGGGGTCTTTGGATGGATTTTTTACTGATGATTTCTTGTTGATCATTGACAGGGTTTGGGGTTGGTGGTGACCGGGACGATGCCTGTCTTTAATCTCACTATGGATGGAAACTCACAGGTAATTCTTAATCATCATCATCATCATCAGCAGCAGCAGTGAAATCACTAAGGCGACAAAACTGTTAACTCTTATTATGCTTATACAGAATCAGTTGATCCTGGGAGTTATGGGCGTGGACGTTCACCTGGATGAACTGAAGAGGCTTGCACCGCAGTATAATGTGAGTTTTGCTTTTAAACAATAATCACACTTTTTGCTTCAGCCACATGATCTTAAGAGGTCATATTTCTTTTAAAGTGTAATTTGCAAAACTAATTTTGTAAATGTTTTTTTGTAGCTGGGAGCCAATGGCTACATTTTTGCCATCGACCCAAATGGATATCTACTTTTTCATCCAAACCTGCAGACCAAGGTGATTATTACAACAGTGTCTTTTTATATTGTATTATTAGTATGTACTGCCAATGTGGGATTGGTGTGAAGGGATTATGGACTTGCATGTCGAAACATTTGACACCTTATCATGTGATGCGTGTTTTTTTGGCTTGTTGGAGCGAATCACTCCATCAGACACATTTTATAATTAACACACGATGACACTGAATCCATTCTGCTTTTTAATGAGGTTTTGAAATGCATCTTATTATACAGTAAAACTGTGGATAATGAAGGACTGCAATATCTGTATGCTCACTACGATGCATAAATGGATAGAGCTAATTTTATGTAGACTTGTGTTTTTTATACCAGGTTTTGATCAGTGATTTTTATGGGATTTTACGTCTGATTAGAGCAGATCTGAGGTCATATGTGGACATGAATATTGTGTAAAGAGTGCTAGAGGAAGCAGGATGAGATGAAACCAGGAAACACTCAAACAATATCAGACCTAGACAGCCTGATAATATGGAAACTACAAAAATAAGAATGAAGGTCACCAGGACATGGAAGAAACTGTAAGACATCAAGAATTTTAGCATAAACCCAAATTTACAAAAAAGGTGAGCTCTGACCAGCACAAAGCTGAGAGAGAAACTAAGGAAAAACACAAGAAGTTAAAAATCAAGCTTCTGTACCTCAGTGTATTTTTGTTCTCAGGTGGTGAACCTGCCTGAACCTATGACTCTGGATTTCTTAGATGCCGAAGTGGAAGACGGCAATAAACAGGAGGTATAAACATGAACAGAAACGGTAACAAACCTGAAATTGTTTATTTTTGAACAGGTTTAGACAACATACACTAGTTTCAGTGGGACACTACAGACTGGAGTGAAATAGAGAATTGTTACTATAGAGAGTTTTGATTCACTTATTGTCTGATTTTCATTAGCTTTAACTGTAGTTCCTGCTTTTGGTTTTGCTCTGTAAAATCACTTCCTTGATTTTTCCTTCATAAAAGATCCGAAGGCAGATGATTGATGGCCAAGCAGGTGAGATGACTATCAAGACCCTTGTCAAGTCAATGGATGAGGTACACGAATAATAAATAAAAAAAAAAATATATATATATATATATATATATATATATATATATATATATATATATATATATATATATATATATATATTGCGCTTTGTGTGCAAGTGTGGTTTATAAGCTATTATTGTTATATTACATGTGACTAGCGATATATAGACGAGGCTGTACGGACTTACACTTGGACCCCCATCAACGACACAGACTACAGGTGAGAACTGCTCTCAGTACAGCTAAATTCACAAGAGGTTATGACCTGCATTCTGTTCTTTGGCATGTTTTACATGTATATTTTATGTTACAAAACTAAAATATCCTATTTTTATGGTTTCACCACTACACGATGGAGGAATTATCTTTTTTGGTTGTTCATTGATCCCTTAAGTTATCCGTCTCGTTTAGTCTTTCTGTCCATTCATGAACCAGTGTTGGAAGGCTAAAACGTACACCATACCAATGATTTCTGCATGCACCGTATGTAATTGTAGTCAGCAGATGAACTTGGTTGATTGGGGAATAGAGACCAAACAGGGTCAAGGTCACATCAAAGTCGAATCCTCTTGTGAAAATCTGCCCTGGTTAGAAAATGCTAAAGGTTAAATTCAGAAATAAAAATACAAGTTCTTGTCTTGATGTTCTGTTATATAAGCATATCTATACAGCTTAGTTTAAAGTTGTTAAAATGACAATCTGATCAAATTCTCCACCTCTGTTCAGAAATGGCTCAATTTTTTCCAGTCTACTTCCCGTCGTCATGTTTTCTTTTTTTTTGCTTGTGTGACATGTTGTTGCCCCCTGCAGTCTGGGCCTGGTATTACCTTCATACCGCGAGTACTACATCCAGGCTGACCTGAGTGACGTCATGCTCCAACTGCAGTGTGAGTAAACACACACACACACACACACACACACACACACACACACACACATATATATATATATATATATATATATATATATATATATATATATATATATATATATATATATATATAGTATGTGTATTAGGGCTGTAAATCAATTAAAATATTCAATCTTGATTTAATCGCATAATGGTCATGAGTTAACTCGTGATGAATCACAGCTTTATCTGTTATTTTTCTCTCTTTTAAATGTACCTTAAATTAATACTTTTTTGTAATTAATAAGTTTTTAATACTCCAATCAAAATGGGTCAACTGAATCAACATCAGGCTGTGCATTTGGTACCTTGGCCTTCAGTTGAGACTTTCCTGACTTAATCCACCTCTTAATACCACCACTATCACGTTGCAATTATAGAAACCAACAAAAACGCAATATAACAGCACGTGGCATTACAGAGAGGGAGGTATATGTGGTCTCTCTTCACGCTAATTAATCACAGTTTTGGTGGAAAACAAGCGTGCTGCAGATTCAGCATTACAACACTTAATTGACTTTGAGTAAGATGAGTTGTGATAATATATTATGGTGCATTAAAGCTGCAGGTTTGAGAGAAAATCAGTTATCATCATCAGGTATGTGAACGAAAGCCGATTTGATTTGATGAGCCGAGACTCGGCAGTCTGTAGCACTCCAATTTAAAAAACACTGAATTTGCCAGATAACAGCATAGATTAGAAACCTGATGCTGGATTGTGAATCACTATTTAAAGTTGATATCTTGGCATTGTGTAATCTATTGGAAGCTGGTACCGTATATCATGTTGAGAATTTTAGAGAGGTTTTTTTTTTTAGGAAAATCTATATTGAATGTCTGCTCTGTGTATAACGCTCTCTTGCTCTCTCTACAGACTTGCAGTCACTGTTGCCCAGCTCTTTTGAGTCAGCTGGACATGTCTTCCTGGCCCCAAGGTACTGGCATGTTTGTGTTTGTTTTTGAGAGATAGGGAAAGAGAGAGAGAATCTGAATTGAGAGGTGTGTAATAGTGACTGTAGAAATTCTATACCTGCTGTATTTCTGTATTTTCTTCCTCTTATGCAGAGAATACTGCAAGCGTCTTCACATCGCTGAAAACAACACCCAATTTCTAGAGAGCTTCCTGTCACTGATGGTGGAGATCACACCGGAGACAGAGGACTGTGTGTACCTCTCTATCTCCCCCACACTAGATATATATATAACTTTATCTTTTACCTATTGCAATGCCAACAGTGAGCATACTGAGGAGTAATTAAACATACTTTTAAGAATACTATTACGTGTATCTGAAGCTGAGTGATATGACTGTTGGCAGATTTTAGCTGGAATATCTGAAAATTAGCAGTTCTCCTTCATTGAATTAATCTCTTTACGAATGTATTGCTCCATTTTTAACAATCCCCAAACGCACTGCTGAGCACTAGGGGGCGCTAATCACATAGTAATCTGTGAAGAGCAGTATTAAAAATAGCTTGGGTTTTCAGGAACATGAAATTGATAACATAAACAGCAAGTTGTTTTTGTTTTGTTATCGATTTAATACGATAATGAGAGGAACATTCATGTATACAATATCAACACGAACTCACAAGGTGTTGTAAAGGTCTAACTGATCCTTAAAGGTTTTATATTTTTTGTAACAGGTGACCAAGGCCTGATTCATAATGCAATTTTGGATTCGGGGATTGTCTGGCAGCTGGCCACCAAGGCCTGGAAGAACAAGGACCTGAACACGTGAGAAGATAAAAAAAATAAAATACATCGAGTATTTCTCACAGCAGATCCAATAGACCTTATTCATACAGGACCTGCTTGGACTTGTAAGATTTAAATAAATGCTATTGATTTTGGATAAAAAAAAGGTTTTTCTGGGTAGGTACGGCTTCCTGGCATTGTTCGCTTCTACTGAGGGGGGTGTTACGAGAGTGTATCCTAACACGTAAGTGTGAAAAAAAGAAGCGAAATGTTTGCTGTGAAATGTAGATTGGATTGATTGACTGAGTGTTGTGAATGTGTGTGTTTGACGTTATCAGAGCGGCAGAATCTTGGGATGAAGATTTAGAGCCACTGAATTCCAACTTTTACCGGCGCAGTCTAGACAATAAGGGTTACATCTTCAGAGCCCCAACTCGCACCTGTGAGTTACAGTACATGGTACACATACATTCACAAAATGGATTAAGTTTCTTTATTTTCATAGGGTTTATTTTCATTTCCATTGCAGAGGGGTGTTCACCGCAACTCACAGCCGACAGCACTTGTTGTAGAAACACTAATTCGAGATTAAAGAAAAACTAATTCTGGTTAAGAAGCCTAAATATATAGGACCGGTGGTGTAAAACTGCCCTATAGTGTAACCAATGCACACAATCAAGGACGAATTCTAAAACGTGTTTATAATTTGTGATCTCTGATCTTCAGCTTTGGAGGACCCACTCATCACAGAGAACGGCACGGTAGGGATCCTTGTCACAACTGCTGTGGAGGTTACGGTGCAAGGCAAAACACTAAAACCAGCAGGTGTGTGTGTGTGCGCGCGTGTGTGCGCATGTGTGTGTGTCAGTATCTTCCCATGAAGCCACAAGTAAAATCCTTTTGTGGGTTTTTTAGCTCTGTGTGTGTGTGTATAATATAGTATTATGTTACCCTAAATATAGTAGTCACTTGTGTCTGATACGTCATATCACTGATGCTAAAAGTCTAAACTGTCTAATTATTAATGGAAGTTAATTTCACCAAAAATCTTATTTACAGAATAATAGGGACATTTATTATGTAAACATTAAAAATGCAGTTATATGTTAAAGTTTTGTGGAAATTCTAACTTTATACTTTAAGAGGCAGAACTGGAGATAATGGAGCTTTGATGCCGCACTGTGATGTGTAAATACTGTTATTTCTCATGATGTCTTTCATCATCGATAAGCGGAATTTGTTGACTGTGTATGTTCACTCGTGTGTGAATAGTGGTGGGGGTTAAGCTGGATTTGGAGGCGTGGGTTGACAAGTTCAAGATTCTGGCCAGCAACGTGTCTGACAGCAGGCAAGGATCTCACAAGGTAGGATGGAAACACACTGGACTCTGCTATAAATAAAGAATGTGAAAAAGGATACTCACTCATTCTTTTTCTATATATGTGTGTGTGTGTGTGTGTGTGTGTGTGTCTATTATAGTGTGGTCCTACCAGATCATGTGAGATGGACTGCGAAGTAAACAGTGATGTAAGTGATGAAGCTCTGATTGATATATTTTTTATATTTATTTGCTTCATTCCTGCTTGGCTAACCCTGCTGATCTTTCAGGACCTGCTCTGCTACCTGATTGATGATGGTGGCTTTCTGGTGATGTCAAATCAGAGAGATCACTGGAAAAAGGTATTATGCTCTGAGCTCTTTCCTAAATGTGAATAGGCACAACGTCGCAATCTTGTCTCATAACTGCTAGAATGTTAGAATGGTAAAAATGTTAGATCTGGTGGATATTATAATGGATGATGTGTTATAATAATTCAAGGTCATTTCTGAGTATTAAACCAGCTCAGATTTAAACGTTACACACACTATGTTGATTTAACCCTGTTCTCTCACTTTTCCCTGTTTAAGGTTGGTTTGTTTTTCGGAGATGTAGATCCTTATCTAATGCACGCTCTCTATAATAACTCCATCTACGCCCGGAGGCAGACGTTCCAGTACCAGTCTACATGTGAGCCGACTGCCAGCAGCCGCACGGGAGCTGCAACACGCCACCTCTTCATTGTGCGTTTGAGAGTCATTTGTGTTTGTGTATGTGTAACTTTAGATTAACTGCAAAATCTCTCTTCAGTCGTCAGCTAAAAGTCTGAATTATTATAGATAATGAGACCTCTGCATTTGTAGTTCATCAGATCATGATAACATTTCCCTGCCTCAGGGTCCAGTTTTTACATTTCCTTCTTTTATTGGAAGATCAATATGTCCAACTGTATATCAATCACTTGCTCCACTCATCCATTTCTGTTTTTTTTTTTATAGCCCTCCATCGCTGACTTGCTCAATTTGGCATGGTGGACATCAGCATTTGCTTGGTAAGCCTCTAAATAAATCCTTTATAAATAAGCCACTGTTAACATCTGCAGTATGTGTGTTTATATAATACAGTCAAATCTGTAGATCCATGTTTATTGTTTGTGTATGCAAAGAAATATGGAACATTGCTCCTCCTTCCAGGTCTGTAATGCAGCAGATCTTCTACGGTCTTGCATACAACACCTGGTTTAACACAGGTCAGTGTTTCTTGCAGCATCCTGATTAGTATGGCAGTGTTTATGTATTCAAATTAAGCAGTGACCGTTTGCCTTTATTTAGAGAAAAAGGCAAAATATATTTTCACTATAAAGCATTAAAAGTGCTCATTTATTGTAAAAAGATTGACAATGTTATTTTTGCTGTTGTTAATGTCCCATTTAATAAATGTCAAGATGAACATCCAGCGCACAGAAGGTGTAAAAAACAAAACAAAAAACAAAAACAAAGCTGTTATGTGTGTCTGTTTTGTGGTTTCAGGTGATTTTGCCTTTGCTGAAGATACCAGAGGAAGCAGCAGCTGTGTGACTATTCAGAGCCAGTTCTTCTTCACCAACACCACCAACTCGTTCAACGTGCTGCAGGACTGTGGGAACTGCTCCAGGTACAATCCACACTTCAAGTGACTTTGTTTTACACACGAACACCGTTTTTTCAGTACATTCTCCAGGGCTGCATGAGATGCACTAATGTGAATGGTTATGAGTCGGAGAGTTTATTTAGTCTAACGTCTAAAGTTGTCTAAAACATTGCAAGTGACACAATCGACTTTTGTTTCTCTCCAGGTTATTCCATGCCAAGAGGATAGAAAACACCAACCTGCTCTTTGTGGTGGCCGAAACTCTTCCCTGCAGTTCCTGCGAGATTGAGAAACTCACACAAGTTAAGACTGAGTGTATCCTTCTAATCCTATTGCTACCCTAATGTACTGTAATAAACACTTTCTCACACATTCAATGTGTTACAATGAGCAGCAAGTTTTATATTAATGGGGTAAAGTTGATTTAACAAGAATGGAATAGTTTTGCCACAATAAAGTCAATCTAAATGTATGTGTGTGTATGTGTGTATATATATATATATATATATATATATATATATATATATATATATATATATATATATATATATATATATATATATATATATATATAAACAATTTCCCTCTAACATTTAAATAGCTAGTGAAAATGATAAATGAGGTTCAGAGGTTTTCTTTAGCATGATGGCTTCCAGTTCAGGAGGAAATTCCCTGTGATGTGTTGAGCTCTGCCCGATACCGGAAAGGACCCGAGAAGTGTTTTGATTACAATGCTATGGTAAAAAGCTCTCTTTGATTGATTATTGTTTTTTCTGTCTTCAATCTTTTTTTTTTTCCTCTTTTACAAAATACTTGGTCTGTCTTTGATAATTTTTGTGTGCACATATTGCCAGGCCCAGAACCTTTTAGTTGATTAGGCAAATTTGGTGAAATTCTTGTGAGCTGAATTTTATAGGGGTTGCATTTTTATTTGCTTTATATAAACATAAAAAAGGGATTATATGCATGTCTTTTTGTGTTCCTCAGGAGAACACGTCGGAGTGTGGGCGGGCTCACTCTTTGCGCTGTCCAATCGGGATCCACATCTTGTTCCAGTTAATGTTACTTTACCTCGCCGTTCGGTCTTAAGTCTCTCTGTTGACCTTGCTCTCTTTTATCCTCGTAAAACTTCCATAATCCCTGCAGCTTCTCCGCTCTTATTCTCCTCTTCAGTGCATCTTTTTTGCTTCCGCTGTCTTTCCAGAATTTCCTTGGTCCTTTTTGCCATATTCTAAAGTGCTTTGATATTCTCAACACGTCCAGATGGGTTGATTGAGATGCTGTGTGTCTTAGTAACCTGTCGTCGTGCAGATCTTCTACAGACTATTCTGGGTCTTGTATTCAAGGAGATTTTTAAAAAGAAATATATAATTTTGCTAAACAGGTTGCCGTAATTGCAAATAATGTAAGTGTGCGTCACACCTGCTTGCCAAGTCCAGTGCTATACTGTATAGATGTGACATCATGGGGGCGATGGATCTTGACCAGTGTTTACAATCATGTTTAATTATACATAGATTGTTTGTTTGTTTGTTTTTGTGCTAAACACCTTGATCTTTGCTAGCGTTTCTATCACACCAGGGATTTGTGGCTGTGAAGTTTAAAATTGTTGTCCATTATTAAGTCTGGAAGTCACTGAAGGTAGAATGACACTTAAAAAAAGCAACAATATATCAAAAATGTCTAAAAGGCATATTGTGTGCACAAATCTAAATGACTGCCTGGTTTGCTACACAACAGTGCCTTGGTGCACTTAGTCCTCCTATTTGACAAGACATGAGGTACGGAAATTAAGTATGGCCAGTCCTGAGAAAGTATCAGAAGGGTGGCAGCTTATAAATGTGCTGAATATAATGAAAAAATCTTTGTAAAATAACAGTAATAATAGCGCTGGATTTTATTTTGGTACTCATGAGGGCCTTCCCTTCAAGACTGTAAAATCTGTACAACTTAAAAATGGGCAGCTGTTATTAATTATTGAAGTGTTAGAATTTTTGAGAGTAGGCTTAATTGCTTTGTGAGGAACTGATTACCCATATCACTAACCTGTTTTTGTTTTGACATGCATTGCAGCATAAAGGTTTAACATCTTTTACATACAATAACATCTGAACACCATTAACTGATTGATTAATGTTACCGCTAGACAGAGTTATCTAAAAACTATCCTATATTAAACAAAATAATTGTAAAAAACGTTGGCGCTGACACAGTTTCCAATTGTTTAATCAAATTAAACTTTTCCCTTTGTTAATCCAAGAACACTTATCATAGTCATCCAACACCTTTCAAGTAAGATAATGAAATAATCGAAAGGCCCTTATAGCAGTGATGGGGGTTCAGCCAAGGTGAATTGGAGGCGGTGGTGTTGACGAGGGTGCCTTAAAACCAACAGAATTTTGAAAGGTTGCTGGGAAATAAATGAATTAATAGTATGATTTTAGATCCTCACTCTGTTGATGATAATACATTGATCTCTTCGACAGAGGCTCTATCACTTCCGGATCTAAAGCATGTCATGTCTGCAAATTTCATTTGACTTAATGAAGTGAGAAGGTGGTGAATGGAGTGTTTAAAAAAAATGCATTGTGTTTATAGCTTCATTCTCCCTCTCACAAACTCTGGGTTCTCACCTCATGCTTCTCTCCATGTGTAGGAAAGCGATCTGCTTATTTGCAATTGCTACTTTCATGTAAATATAAAGCTTTAGAACTATGCTTTTGAACAGAGTTGTGAAATGTTTTGTTGATAAGACGAATTTGTTTTTTTTTTTTCTGTGCATGAGGGTAAAGTGTCTGTGCGACTGATGATTCCAGGGCTAATACCAAAATGGTTCCATTTCATTATGCAGTGCACTATAGGGCCTAAGGCTACGCTTTAATAGCCACTCAACACCCTTTTTAGTGCATTAGATGTCAGATAGGGAGCCATTTCAGAGCACACGACTTCTCCACAGAGCGACAACTGCAGCTTGGAAACTGCCCAAGATACTGACGTGATAATGTACGTTTAAATCATTTTTGAAGAAAACGATTTTTGCATTGGTTTAAAAAGCTTTCTTGTTTGTTTTTGATATGTAAGTTTACCCGCTGCATGAGGAATATGTATTTACTTGAAGTTTTTTTTAACCTTTAGTCCTGCCAATGTTTTATTTAAAAGTTTTATTTATTGGATAAGAGACCACAGCTTTAATTAAGGCAGAAGGAGATATATTCCCTATTTGGTATTACACAGTAACATTCTGCCTCGGCTCTAGTAGGGAAGATTTTCAAATATTTCAAGTGATGGATTTTATTGTTTTCCTCAAATCCATATCTTTTGATTATGATGGTTTGTGTACATTTTCAATAGAATTTTGTGTTGATGTTTTAATATTTACAATGTTTAAAGTAATATCTTTAGATAATTTAAAAGTGTAAATGGGGAGGCTGAGAAAGTGAGAATGACCGCATGAGATCACTTTGTGTGGCTTTGATTCTGCTTGATGTTTGTATTTTATTAAAAAGGCTATTTTGAATTTATTTATTTGCAACTTATGGAACATGTAAACTGTCATTATTATATAAAAAATGCTTTTAGAATTGCAATGGATTAATGTGAATATGGTGTTTGTCTCCCTCTTTTTTAACTAATACTTTTTCTGCTGCTGTGAGGGGGATTTATTTTTTTTCCTTCAGTCTTCCGTATTGTTTGTTTTGTACAAATAGCACAAAAATGTCTTGAAGCACTAACTTTGTATCACATGTCATTCACCTCTTAGAAAGTGGGAAAAGATGTTTATAAGAAAATTGGTGATAAAGATATTCATATTTTTCACGTCAAACTTTCTGAAAGATGTGTGTGCTGTTTATTGTTTATTTCCTAGAAATAGGTTTAAAAAATACAATACCCAATGAAATAAAAAGTTGCAGGTCTTTATTATAAAAACATTGCTAAAGTTTTAACATACTTCAATCTGTGACGATTTTTTTTCCTTATTCACTCTGCATCCTTGCCCTAAAATGGAAAGACATTGTAGTTTTAGTCAAAAGTGCAAAACGCATTGTAATATATTCTGTTATTAACACACACACACACACACAAACACATTAAAAAAATTTTTTTTTTTTACTTTTACATTTTTTATTGTTTAGTAGAAAGTAATTATTTTATTCATGTTAACCATCTGTTTCCAAATCTAAGCAGATGGTTAGTGAAGATCCCTTGCGTAATTATTCTGTTTAATATATTGAGATCAAGATAAGATTGATTGGGGTTCAGTAAAATAAATCTTATTGCTGTCAGTGGCTTGGAAATATCAAAGTACAATTTGATGGGAGGTTAGTGTACATACAAATAATTACAAATAAATAAGACCTTAAGGACCACTTTTAATTAGTTTATATAGAATATTTAAGGTATATCACATGCACCTTTCTGTAAAGAAAATACACACTAACAGTCAGGGGTGCAATTAACAGTTTTAAGGGGGATATGCAAGACAGAATTTTGGGCCCCCATATATATATATATATATATATATATATATATATATATATATATATATATATATATACAATGTTATATTATTAATAATAAAATAATTTGTATTGTTAAAGAAATTTAATAATTTGCTATTGCATAATGTTACAATATAAATGATATAATGAATATAAATGAATATAAATTATTTTAATTTTTTAATAAAACATTTTCAAAAAGACAGATGTATAAAGAAAGAGAAATGTAACATCAATTCTAAACACATTTTAACTTATGCAGTCTGTAGACAAACCTCATGCGTTTAATTTCATTCATGAGTAAACACTCAAAGTCAAAAAATAAATAAACATTTTCATCCTATTTTCAGTTTAATTTTATTTACAGGGAATTTATTTTATTTCACCACAGTGTTATTATTTAAAATGTGTGTATGTAATTTTAAAAATGTAAACATTTTAATTGATGATTGTGGGGCCCCCTAGCGTTCTCTTGGGCCCATATGCCTGGCATACTCTGCACCCCCAACGGCGCCTCTGCTAACAGTACATCTTTTAAGTGAACTTTGGGTGTTCATGTTTTTGGAAAAAGGATCAAATGTAAACTTGCAGTAGGAAGTTACCCACCTTTCCAAAATCTCTGCTCTTGGCTCTCAGCTTGTTGACCTGGGACTCTGCGATGTCAGCACGCTCCTGAGCTTCTTCCAGCTCGTGCTGGACTTTCCTGAACCTGGACAGGTGAGTGTTTGCCTGCTCCTCCTGCCGACATCACGTGTATGAACATCAGTGTTGGAGAATTACACTGGATGTGTGATCGCATCCCAAATACAATGGCTATTTCTTGAGCTTACTTTACATGTTATTAGCGTTGGGGGCAACAGTGTTTAATTGTTTAATGGAGTGGTTACTGAAGATTATTAATAAGGTATGTAATGTTTTGGGTATTTATTTTGAGATCTGGATAACCTGGAGATCACACTTGATGTGGAATATCTCTATTTTGGTGTGGAGTGCATAAACAAAATAATGTATAATGTGTATTTATTCATTTATTAATATGGTTAACAGCTGTAGCTTTGTGATTGTGTATTAATTTATAACTTTTATCAAATCATTTCAGAAACCTGTGCTCTGTATGGGTCTTAAAGCCCGCACTGTTCCCCAGCTGAGTGTTAGAGCTTTCCCGCGCTTTTCTCACTTTTTCGAGAAACTTCTCTTCGCGCGAGTTTTTTTTTTTTTTTTGGGGCGCTCGAGCGCACTTCATAGTTACAACGGACGCACGGCTGCAGTTCGGGGTACGATTTTCCCAATTATTAGCCAGTTAGCTTCTTTAAAAAATATATTATTATTTAGCGATATAATAATAATAATAATAATAATAATAAGAAAAACACAGTGAAATGTTAGGTGTTTGGACGACAGGATATATGAAGTAGCTAGCGAGGTGATAGTCGGCTAATTTGTGTCCTGTCAGTGAATCCTGTCAGGGCCACTCCTTCGACCTGGTACGTATCAGTTAGCTCGTTAAAAGTTCGTTTTAAGCAAATTGAGATATAAATAATAGTTCTTAAATCTTTCATAAAATGTACTTTTTGTGTTCTTTCTAAACATGAAAAAAACTCGATAAAAAAATATATAATTATATAATATAATATATATATATATATATATATATATATATATATATATATAATATAATATATATAATAAAAAAATATAATATAATATATATATATATATATATATATATATATATATATATTTATATAATTCATTATTTTATATATATATATATATATATATATATATATATATATATACACACACACACACATGTGCAAAAGCTATATATATTATATATAAAACTCATAATTTTACAGTGCTAACATGAAGTCTTGTGTACTTACAGCTTCCTCAGCCTGCCTCTTGTAGGCCTTCACCTTCAGCTGCAGCTTGTCCACAAGGTCCTGCAGTCTATTCACGTTCTTCTTATCCTCCTCAGTCTGTATACAAAGGTGAGTACTTATAAGAAAAAGATGTCAGGAGTTAAAAAGAAGAAGAAACGACTACAGTAGTAGATACTGTACCTGATAGGTGAGTTCTTTTAATCTCCTTTCATATTTGCGGAGGCCCTTAATGGCTTCGGCGCCACGTCTCTGCTCAGCCTCAACCTCACTCTCCAGCTCGTGTATCTACAGGAGCAGTCACATAGAATTAGTCGTTTTTCATTAACTGCGAACAATCATATATATTCACAGTGAAATACATACAACATACCCTAGCCTCCAGTTTCTGGAGCTGCTTCTTTCCACCCTTCATTGCAAGGTTCTCAGCCTCATCCAGACGGTGCTGGAGATCCTTGACTGTATTCTCAAGGGTCTTCTTCATCCTCTCCAGGTGAGCACTGGTATCCTGCTCTTTCTTCAGCTCCTCTGCCATCATGACCGCCTATTGTGTGTCATGTCATCAATTATTGTCATTATTTAATTCAGAAATTGTAAAATACATTGGGGCAAGATCTATGCGATGCACACTTACATCTGTGATTGCCTTTTTGGCCTTCTCTTCAGCATTTCTTGCCTCCTGGATGGTTTCATCCACCTCACCTTGTATTTGGACCAGGTCAGCCTCAAGCTTCTTTTTGGTGTTAATTAGGTTTGTGTTCTGTTAAAATAAAATGATGATAAAATGATTAGCTGACCATGATCAAAATTTATGAACATTTTAGAACTGGCTGCACAAACCTGAGAGTGCAGCAGTGCCACACGCTCACTGGCATCAACCAGCTCCTGTTCAGCCACTTTGCGGCCTCTTTCTGTCTGCTCCAGTGCAACTCTCAGTTCCTCAATCTCTGCCAGCATCAGGTTATTCCTGCGCTCCACCATGGCCACCTGCTCCTTCATGTCTTCTTGTCCTCTGACAGCCTCATCAAGGTGCAGTTGGCCATCCTATATTGGAGATTTAAATTATTATATGTATATTGACAGGTTTGTTAATTTTGCTTTATGCTTTTTTTTTAATAAAGTGTTACATTGCATAAGAAGGGCTTACAATGTGTGAAAGTTATTGATTTGCTCAGTGTAGGTCATGCATTTTTTACTTATAATTAATTGCTCATTGTATACATCTGCAACAAGCAGCATTTTAGCACATTTTTATGCTTCCTCATAGATATTTAACTATATATATATATATATATATATATATATATATATATATATATATATATATATATAATATATAAAATCAGGAAAGCAATTGTTTTTTGTTGTTACACCATTTGGATCACATACTTTGAAATGCTGCTATCCTCCTCGAAATAAGGTGAGTAATTTTAACTTTCTGTTCTCTCAAATGTTTGTATTATTCTCCAATGTTTATAGTGTGAAAGTATATGGTGACGGCAAGAGAAAAATCAAGTGAAATGCAAGGGTGATCACATTTAAAATAAGCTGTTATTAATGGTTTGTTCATTGACTGCTCAATGTTATTCAAGACTGTGTGTAATGTTTCTACTTGAAACCAGTTTTAAAGTTTACACATCTTTCATTTAATTTCACATTTTACTCACTTTAAGCTGTCCTTGAACCATTCTGAGCTGTTTCTGGGCCTCAGCTGCCTGGCGGTTGGCATGGCTCAGCTGAATCTCAATCTCATTCAGATCTCCCTCCATCTTCTTCTTGATTCTTAGAGCATCATTTCGGCTTCTAACTTCAGAATCCAGAGTGCTCTGCATGGACTCTATCACCCTCTGGCTATTTCTCTTGATCTGTTCCATTTCCTCGTCCTTTTCAGCCAGTTTCTTTTCTATTTCACTCTTAACCTGGTTGAGCTCAAGCTGGACACGAAGAATCTTGGATTCCTCATGCTCAAGTGTACCCTAAAGGTATATGGTAAAGATGATTTTTTTTTAGTGGAGACATATTTCCATTTGGTCAGATTGTATGCAAGTTGTACACCAGGGCATCGTTAGTAAATTATACTAAACATTAGTAGATACATAAAAAAAATTACAAAAAAATAGGCAAAGGTAAAATACCTCAGCTTCTTCAAGGGCAGACTGGATTTCAGATTTCTCAGACTCCACTGTCTTCTTGGCTTTCTCCAGTTCATGGATGGTCTTTCCATTTTCCCCAAGCTGCTCAGTCAAGTCAGAGATTTCCTCTGTGAAATAAAAATAAAAATTATTATTTAATGTTGTATATTGTTGCATTAAATAAATAAAGGCTATTCAATCAATCTATCATCAAAGACTGATATCTGATACATCAACAGCCATTTGCTTAGTTCACATACGCTGTAGATTCTTGTTTTCTCTCTTAAGAGTCTCCAGATGGTCAAGAGCTTCTTCAAAAGAGTTCTTTATCTTAAAGAGTTCAGTGCTGAGAGACCGAGACTCTTTCTGCGCTCCTTCCAGTTCAGCCTGACCTTCCTCAAACTTCTGCTTCCATTCTGCCAAGACCTGGAATTTACACAGTCCATATTAATAATTTTGTTCATTTTGAATATTTGTTGAATAGATTGCAATTAAAAAAAGAAAAATTCTGCAAGTGTTGAAAAGTTTTGCCTGAAACTTATTTTTAGCCAGTTCAAGGCCATTTTACCTTGTCAAAGTTTCTCTGCTTTTTGTCAAGATTGGCTGCAAGGGCATTGGATCGCTCCACATCAGTCATAAGGTCCTCTACTTCACCCTGCAGCCTTTGCTTGGTCTTCTCCAGAGAAGCACACTTGGAGTTCACAGCTTCTATGGTTTCCTCAGCCTCCTGGAGTCGTTGAGCAAGCTTTTTCCTATGAGTAGATGCAAAATGAGTCTTTTAAAATATATATACTAATATACTGCAATATACTGCAATTTATTTTTTACTAAATTTACTTACTTGGCTTCCTCAAGTTCTTCCGTACGTTGTATAGCATCGGTCTCGTATTTTGTTCTCCACTGAGCCACCTCATTGTTGGCCTTGGACATAGAGCGCTGAAGCTCAGACTTGGCCTCCTGCTCTTCCTCAAACTGCTCTCTGAGAAGATCACAGTCGTGACGGGCTGACTGAACAGCATGAGCCAGAGCGTTCTTTGCCTAAGGCAGAGTTTGAGTGAAGATCCGTTAAGGTCCAGGGATTTAAACTCGCAACTTTCTGATCAGAGGTGAAATTGCACTGATCTCCTATCCATGGTGATTGATTAATGATTATTCAATTTATATTTAAATGATACATACTTTTACTTCCTCTTCAACTTGTCTTTTGAGCTCTTCAGTCTGCTGAGTGTAGTTGAGCTTTCCTCTGGTTAGTTGAGAAACCAACGCATCTTTTTCCTCTAGCTGCCGTTCCAGCTCACCTGTAAAGTTGGTAATTCAACATTAGTTTTAATGTTGGTAAAAATTAATTTGCAGTGTATTAATTTCACTTACCAGCTTCAGTAGCAAGTCTAGTTTTTTGATAGCACACATCATTCAGCTGTCGAACATTTTCCTCATATTTTGCTTTGATTTCACTAAGTTGGTCCTCAAGAGTTCTGCACATTTTCTCTAGATTAGCCTGCCAGAAAACTTGGTTTAGTACTTAACAGATGAGATTTAAAAGGAAAAATATTTCGTGGTTCATTTGTCATATTCTTATACCTTTGATTTTGCCACAGCTTCCATGTTACTGGCAAGATCATCAATCTCCATTTTATATTCACTCTTCTCCTTCTCCAGCTTCTGTTTGACACGCTGAAGGTTGTCGATCTGCTCTCCGAGTTCTGCAACACCATCAGCTTGTTTCTTGCGGAGTGCAGCAGTTGTTGCTTCATGCTGCAGAGTGGATTCTTCAAGATCACGACGCAGTTTCTGGAACTCGGCCTCGCGTTTCTTGTTCATCTCAATCTGAGCAGCGGTGGCACCTCCGGCTTCCTCCAGCCTCTCGCTGATCTCCTCAAGTTCCCTGGAGAGATCAGCTCTCTGCTTCTCAACTTTAGCATGAGCTGCACGCTCAGCCTCGATTTCTTCTTCTAGCTCCTCGATGCGAGCCTAAAGAGCACAGTTATCAATAGTTAGCATCCTTCTTAAAATGTCTTAAAAATTTATTGATTAATAAAACCAAATTGTTACCAGCAGTTCTTTGATCTTTTTTTGAAGTTGAGCACTCAGAGACTGCTCATCTTCAATCTTGCTTAGAAGTTGGCTTGTTTCAAAATCCTTCCTGTAGGATTGATTGTATGGCAATTAAAGTTTAATTGTTTTTATACATAAATATTTTCAGTATAATTTTTAAATGGGCAATCCTATAATATATGAGGCCAGCTTTATTCAGCAACCATCACCTTACTGAACACTACAATTCATCATTAGGTGATAAATAAATAAATAAATAAATAAATATATATATATATATATATATATATATATATATATATATATATATATATATATATATATATATATACAGGAGTGCAGAATTATTAGGCAAATGAGTATTTTGACCACATCATCCTCGTTATGCATGTTGTCTTACTCCAAGCTGTATAGGCTGGAAAGCCTACTACCAATTAAGCATATTAGGTGATGTGCATCTCTGTAATGAGAAGGTGTGGTCTAATGACATCAACACCCTATATCAGGTGTGCATAATTATTAGGCAACTTCCTTTCCTTTGGCAAAATGGGTCAAAAGAAGGACTTGACAGGCTCAGAAAAGTCAAAAATAGTGAGATATATTGCAGAGGGATGCAGCAGTCTTAAAATAGCCAAGCTTCTGAAGCGTGATCATCGAACAATCAAGCGTTTCATTCAAAATAGTCAACAGGGTCGCAAGAAGCGTGTGGAAAACCAAGGCGCAAAATAACTGCCCGTGAACTGAGAAAAGTCAAGCGTGCAGCTGCCAAGATGCCACTTGCCACCAGTTTGGCCATATTTCAGAGCTGCAACATCACTGAGTGCCCAAAAGCACAAGGTGTGCAATACTCAGAGACATGGCCAAGGTAAGAAAGGCAGAAAGTCGACCACCACTGAACAAGACACACAAGCTGAAACGTCAAGACTGGGCCAAGAAATATCTCAAGACTGATTTTTCTAAGGTTTTATGGACTGATGAAATGAGAGTGAGTCTTGATGGGCCAGATGGATGGGCCCGTGGCTGGATTGGTAAAGGGCAGAGAGCTCCAGTCCGACTCAGACGCCAGCAAGGTGGAGGTGGAGTACTGGTTTGGGCTGGTATCATCAAAGATGAGCTTGTGGGGCCTTTTCGGGTTGAGGATGGAGTCAAGCTGAACTCCCAGTCCTACTGCCAGTTTCTGGAAGACACCTTCTTCAAGCAGTGGTACAGGAAGAAGTCTGCATCCTTCAAGAAAACATGATTTTCATGCAGGACAATGCTCCATCACACACGCCCAAGTACTCCACAGCGTGGCTGGCAAGAAAGGGTATAAAAGAAGAAAATCTAATGATATGGCCTCCTTGTTCACCTGATCTGAACCCCATTGAGAACCTGTGGTCCATCATCAAATGTGCGATTTACAAGGAGGAAAACAGTACACCTCTCTGAACAGTGTCTGGGAGGCTGTGGTTGCTGCTGCACGCAATGTTGATGGTGAACAGATCAAAACACTGACAGAATCCATGGATGGCAGGCTTTTGAGTGTCCTTGCAAAGAAAGGTGGCTATATTGGTCACTGATTTGTTTTTGTTTGGTTTTGAATGTCAGAAATGTATATTTGTGAATGTTGAGATGTTATATTGGTTTCACTGGTAAAAATAAATAATTGAAATGGGTATGAATTTGTTTTTGTTGTTGCCTAATAATTATGCACAGTAATAGTCACCTGCACACACAGATATCCCCTAAAATAGCTAAAACTAAAACTACTTCCAAAAATATTCAGCTTTGATATTAATGAGTTTTTGTGTTCATTGAGAACATGGTTGTTGTTCAAATTAAATCCTCAAATAAAATTAATCCTCAAAAATACAACTTGCCTAATAATTCTGCACTCCTGTGTATATATATATATATATATATATATATATATATATATATATATATATATATATATATATATATATATATATATATATATATATATATATATATATATATATATATATATATATATATATATATATATATATATATATATATGCAGAATTTTCATTTTATCTTAAAGATCTTTATATATTTCACTTTCTTAACAGATTCTGCACATAGTCACTGTCCATAGCTTTTATATTAGTTTGCTGTACATATATTTACATATTTATCTGCATTTATCAGTATGCACAATGCTACAATTTGCACTTTAATAGATGATGAACTGCATTTTGTTGCTTTGTACATGTACTATGCAATAAAAAGTTATATCTATATTAATAAATTAGGTGAAATTAGGAAAATCATACTTCTTAATCTTCTCCTCAGACTGCTGCTTATCATTCTCTAGATCCATTATGTTTTCTTGGGCTAATTTTAGATCCCCTTCAAGTTTCCTTTTGGCTCTCTCAAGGTCCATACGGAGTTTCTTCTCTTGTTCCAGAGAACCTTCAAGCTAATTTTATTTGCAAAATGGTACACTTAATAATGAAACAAATAGTCATATAAAAATGCAGGAATTGCTTATTCAATGCTTACATCATCGACTTGTTGTTCAAGCTTGGTCTTGTATTTGGTCAGAGTGTTGACTTTGTCTTCCTCTGCTTGGAGATCATCCAGAGTCTGCTGGTGTGCCTCTTGGAGGGCTTTCTTTTCCTTGGTGAGCTTGGCAATGCTTTCATCCTGAGAGGTCATCTCCTCAGTGAGGTTCTTGACCTGTAAAATAACATTTTAACAATTATGTTCTATCTTAACTTTTATGTAATTATTTTGCTAAAAGTACAAAATATTGAAATCAGGTTAGTCAACCTTGTTCTCAGTGGCGTGTTTCTCTTTTTCTACTTTGGCTAAGGTAATCTCCAGGTCATCAATGTCTTTCTTCAGCTCAGAGCACTCATCCTCCAGTTTCCTCTTCTTGGCAGTCAGCTCAGCATTGATTTCCTCCTCATCCTCCAGTCTCTCACTTGCTTCTTTAAGCTTAGCTTCAAGCTGGATCTTGCTTTTGATGAGTCCCTCACATCTTTCTTCAGCATCAGAAAGGCTCTCTGATTCCTGTTAATGCAGAAGATTTATGAATAAATTAGAATTTTTAAGATCTATAATGGCATTTTAATCGGTATTAAAAACTTACAGAGGCTACTGCTAGTTGCAGGTCATTTTTCTCCTGTAGCAAAGAAACCATCTTCTCCTCAAGCTCTTTCTTCTTAGCCAGTGCTTTTGCCAAGTCCTCCTTCATTTTCTCAAAGTTCTCCTTCATGGCTGCCATTTCCTTCTCAGTCTCTGCACTCTTGAGAAGAGGCTTGATCTTGAAGTACAACTTCATCCATGGCCAGTGTTTCACATTCATGAATGAGCGGATGTTGTATTGGATAGAATAGATGGATTCCCTGGAATTTGATTTCAGTTCCATTTTTGTCGTATATTGAACGTATATAGAATTTACAGTTACTGTAATTTGCACATTGCATTCCATTCTTTGTAATTAAATTGAATATTACCTCCTCTCCATCATCTTGACAAACTCCCTCCTCATGAGGAAGCCACGGCACACAGCCTGAGTCATGGTCACCAGATTTGCGAGCTTTTCGTCTCGCATTTCCTCAAGGGTACCCAGAAGACCAGCTTTAAAGAACACCTGCAGGAAAAATTACATAAGTGAAATTATATGTACTCAGAATCATTTTGGAAAGAGATGTTTTTTGCAAGGAGAAAAATATGAATGCACAAAAGTTCATAAAAAGTAATACAAAGTTATTGCTCTCCTGCAATCCAAGTTTTTTCTTTGCTTTACCTTGGTGTGCCCAAATTTATACTGGGTTTGGTCAATGTCAATGGAGGCCAAGAGTTTCTCTGCAGCTTTCTTGTTGTCAATGAACTGTCCTTCTGGGATGACGCTGGCATTCAGCACTTTGTATCTGCATATTAATGAAATTAATTTTTGTTAATTTAATTTCACCACATAAGGGTATGTATGGTTAAACACTTCCATTCTTGGATTTTTGAAGTGAATTATTTAGTCTCAGCAGGGTTAATGAGAGTGATTTTGTATTTTGTGTGGAAATGTATAGCACCTCTGCTTGAAGTCACCATAGAGAATTCTGCTAGGAAATCCCTTTCTGCAAATTCTGATACCTTCCAGCACACCATTACACCTTAGCTGGTGGATGACCAGATGATTCTCCATCAGACCTAAACAGTCATGGAAAGTACAATAATAGAAGTTTGAACATGCCTAATCAGTTTGTGTTTTTTTTCTTTTAAGATTTTATATTTTGCAATGTGATTCCTTTTCATTTTGCTTACCCGGAGTCTTGGATTCATTTGGAATCAAACAGCGCACAAAATGTGGGTGAGTGCTTTTCAGGTTCGTCATCAGTTTGCCAAGGTTTTCCTGCATAAGTGGAGTAGTTATGTTTAGCTATGAATTGGTTATTGAAATGTAGCATTTAAATGTGCTTAAACATTTATATATAACATACTCTGAATAAAGCAGACACAGTTTGGAATGAACCTCCCTTCCTCTTTCCACCCTTCTTGCCACTTGTGCTAGAATCTGTTCAAATAGAAATAGAATGACATTATTTTATGGTCCATTGGTTATGCTTTATGTGTCCTGTTCGGTCAATCCAACTATAATTAAACACTATACCACTTGCAGCAGCATGGCTAGCATACAGGAAACACAGCAGTTTGTTCGCTGACTTCTGGTACAGCTGTACAACAGAGTCGTTCAGTGGATCCTTGTTCTTGTCCAACCAGCCGGAAATGTTGTAGTCCACAGTGCCGGCGTAGTGCACCAGGGAGAAGTGAGCCTCAGCTTTGCCTTTGCCAGGCTTTGGCTTCTGGAAGGCGTTGCATTTGCCAAGGTGCTGGTCATGAAGTTTGTTCTTGAATGACATGTCTGTAGCCTTGGGGAACATGCACTCCTCTTCAAGGATGGAGAAGATGCCCATTGGCTGTTGGTGACAGAATTAAAGTTAACAAATGGCAAGGAATACAGTTTTTGGTTAGTTATTATGAGCAGGTATTTTTAATGCTCTGCACTGTAACACTATACCTTCTCAATAAGCTCAATGCAGGCAGCCAAGTCCATACCAAAGTCAATGAACTCCCACTCGATACCTTCTTTCTTGTACTCCTCTTGTTCCAGCACGAACATGTGGTGGTTGAAAAACTGTTGCAGTTTCTCATTTGTAAAGTTAATGCAGAGCTGCTCCAAGCTGTTGAACTGTTAGAGTTTAACAATAGATTAGACATGTCTTTGTCAAAGTATTGCACAATCCAACAGAACAAATATCATGAAGGAAAACAATTATTTACATCAAAGATCTCAAATCCAGCGATGTCCAGCACACCAATGAAGTACTGTCTTGGCTGCTTTGTGTCCAACATCTCATTGATACGGATGACCATCCACAAGAACATTTTCTCATAGACAGATTTACAGAGGGCAGACACGGCATTGTTCACCTGAATAATACAAAATTTAGCTTTCGTTCTCTTTTTGTATTAAGTCTTAAGTCTTGAATCTCATTTTTGTTGTTTGAGAATGTTACCTGTGGTACAGTCTGGCCTTTGGTCACAAATTCGTTTCCGACTTTGACTCTGGGGTAACACAAAGCTTTCAGCATGTCAGCTGAGTTCAGGCCCAGAAGGTAGGCAATTTTATCAGCAACTGGGAGAAAAAAAAAAAGTGTCTTAATCATAATGAATTTAAAGACACAAAATCAGGATTTTATACTGACAGAGAAGGTAAATTCTGTAATTTTATTTGTACTCTCAGTGCCATCAGGCTCAGCCTGCTCCTCTCTCTGCTTCTGCTTGAACTTCATGTTGCCATGATGCATCACAGCACCGGTCAGCTTGTAGATGTTAATTTTCTCATCAGAAGTGAAGCCAAGAATGTCAATGGCAGCCTGTGTGAAGAAATACAGTTATTCTAGATATTTTTGTAACTATTTTCAAGGATTGTTTAAAGTAAATGAATTGAGATGATTTTGCCTTAAAATTGTGACTTACATCTGTGGCAATAAACTCCTCCACATCATTGATGCTTTTCACTACAATTTCACCCTGGCTGATCATTGGGTAGTCATAGGGGTTGGTAGTGATGAGCAGTGCCTCTATAATGAAATCGTTCAATAAATAAATAACACAAAATTTTGTTACAAAACTTGTGAAATATTTTTCTCCAGCTGGAGTTTACATTTCATACCAAGCAGTTCTGGTTTGTGTCCAGTCATGAGCTGGTAAAAAATGTGATAGCTTCTCTCAGCAGACAGCTGGAAGGTGACCCTTGATTTTTCCAGCAGATCTACAAGTAATAAATGAAGAATGCATTAATATTTTCTTCTTAATTGATAAATATAAGTAACTTGTAAGTGTTTCTTACATGTTTCTATATCAGCTGATGCCAGCTTTCCAGAGGATCCAAAATGAATTCTGATGAATTTACCCTAAATATTGTGAATATATGGATAACAAGTCAAAATATATTTAAGAATTGTTGAATATGGTCTTTATTTTACTTGATCATACTTACAAAACGAGAGGAGTTGTCATTCCTGACAGTCTTAGCATTACCATAAGCCTCTAGTAGGGGGTTGGCTGCAATGATTTGATCTTCCAGTGAACCCTAGTAATGATGGCAGACATTTTAATGAAGAATCTGAACTTTGGTTTTTTTTTTAGTTTAAAAAAAAATTTTTTTTACCTGCATCTTGCCAGAATTAGGCTCTGCTTTTTTCTGACCAGACACTGCGATTGTTGCAAAGTACTGAATGACACGTTTTGTGTTTACAGTTTTTCCTGCACCAGATTCTCCACTGTGGATAAAAAGGCAAATCTTTTAGGTTCTTTTCGGAAGGTTGATAAGAACAAGTTATTTTGATTAGAATTGATTAGAAAAAATATTTAAAATCATTTGATTATATTTTACTTAATTAAGCTTACGTGATCAAGATGGATTGATTCTCACGATCTAAAAGAAAAAAAAAAATGTTGATTTAAATTCATAACGACCTTAATTTTTTACTTAATAACTTACATTTTTTGCTGGATATGAACATTTGAAAACATTTTCTTGAGATCTTAGTTCTTTATACCAGTGAGCATGAACTGATAGGCATTATCAGAGATGGAGAAGATGTGAGGTGGGGCTTCAATTCTCTTCTTCCCTCTGTATCCCACAACAACGACAGCATCGTAAACTGGGAGCCACTTGTAGGGATTCACAGTGACGCAGAACAACCCTGAGTAGGTCTGCAAATATATTTTCGAACAATATATCTTTAAACCCATACCTAGTCCTAATTTTTATGGCATACATAAGCCATTCTGTATTTGCATACATTAGTGGAATACGTGTTCCACAATATTACAAAATAGAATCTTTGTAAATAAACTTGGGAACAACATCTCAGTTTAATACTTACGTAAATCATCCATGCTGCGTAGCGCTCTTTGAGGTTATACAGCACAGTGGGTTCATTAAGGTGGGTCATCATGGCCATGTCCTCAATTTTGTCATACTTGGGAGGGTTCATAGGGAAAACATCATCCTCCTTAACTGTGAGGGTCTGTTATTTGGAGAAAGACATCCATCAGGAACAAATCTGATTTAATAACAGTCCCATGATTTATTTCCCTGAAGCCTTGACTTAATGACTAAAACTTACTTTGCCATCCAGGGTTTCTACAGTGGCTTTTCCACCCTCTTTACTCTTCAGTGTACCCTTCACATACATCTCTGCAGGCTCAGTTACATACACTGCTGTTTTGGCATCAAAAGGTTTGTTCTGTGACTCAATCCTTTCCCTTTCCGGCTTTCGGAGGAAGACGGCCGCCGAAACACTCCATTTCACCGTCAGCCATAATTATTTCTTTTTCCAGAAAAAAGTTTGGGAAAAATAAATTCGGTTCAACCTGTTTCCTTTGTATGTAAATGAGAGTTTTCTCGTAGAAGTGTTTTTCTCCTACCTTTCCTTTTGACACAGTGAAATCCTTCTTGTGGATGTTCAACACTAAAATGAGAAACAAATATTAAGGTGTTTTTTTTTTTGTTTTGTTTAGAAGGCATTTTTTCTATTACATTTTACAAGTAATAGTATTAAAAGAAAAGTATATACATCTTTGGTATTTAAGTCCTGTTCTTGCTCTTACCTTGGCCTCGGTTTCTGTCTGTGCTTGAGGGAGCTCGTGTCTGTGTCTTTTATAGGAATGCATCTGTTCACTCAGCGAAAGCTGCATTCTTTATTTGGTCGTGTGTCTCCTCTTTGTGATGACTTTCACTTCATTTTGCTATAAATACTTTTAGATTTTATTGTGTTGGTCTGTGGGCTTATTTAGACGCAATATTCTTGGCAAAAGAGGCAAAAGAAGAACTATGCGTGAACTATCAATTATTTTGTTCTATTTAGTTTGTAGATATAATGTATTATCTTTTTGCTGCTATTGCATATGATCAGTTAAAAAATTTGGAGAAAAGTTAATATATTCGTTCAATATATTATTAAAGTTTTTTCTGTGGCAAGATTATTTTCAAGTTTGTAACTAAGTTTAATTTATAACTTTAAACAGCATGCCAATCTGTTTAATGATTTCTAAATATGAAAGTGTGTCTCAGCTGTGGAGAAGTAGTCAGCTGTTGATGTCATCTTGTTACAAGTATTTTAGAGACGCCTAAATTGGATTCATGCATTTGTTCTTTTTGTAGGGAATAAATTTGCAAATGCAATTTTTTTGTTTAACTGGATTTGAATTAAGTTACTGGTTTTCTTAAAATATTTTAGCAAAAAATGTATTCAATATTATTTTGCTTTTATTGACAAACAAGTAAATTAAAATGTACTGAATATTGTAGTCTATGTAGTCAACATCCAAGAGTTTTTGAATAATGCGACTACAATGCAGTATTTAAACATTTAATTGTTATTATTATTTTTTAAGTTACACTATAGAAAGGTTTTTCTTTTGCTTACAATTATTTGCAACCATATATAGACCATATATAGTAGATGTTCAGGACCTCACGCATTACTTTGTGGTTAAACTGACTCCAGCTTTCATTGCTCTCGAAGAATGATGGCTGACACTTGAGACAGCTGGTGTGTGTCTTTTAATGTGATCCAGGATTAGCTGTCCTACCATTTTGGTGTTAGTTACAGCTGTTTGGCTTGGCCTGTGCCCTTGGTTAACAACTTTCATCTGATGTGACAGATTTGGCATGAGAAGGTAAAAGTGAACTCATCAGTATCATTGATATTTACAATGAATTTCTGCTAAGCACTGATACATGCCCTCTTCAGTATGCATGTGAGCAATATTACCACTGGCAATGTGAAATATTGTCTTTCTCTCCAGCTGCCTGCACAAGCTTAGAGTGAGTGTCTAGAGTGTGACAGTTTGTACATCTGCTCATGTGATTATGATACTTGACAACTTTCACACACATTGTTCATGTATTGTTGTGAAAACAGGAATAAATGCAGAAAACAGGACTAGAATAGTAAAACTAAAGTAAAACATATTGTTATGTACATTTTGTTTAGTGTTTTATTTATGACTTAAATATTCAAAATCAGCAAATATAAAAAAATATATTTTTGGAAAGTTCATTATTAGTGTTTGCTTTGTGCAAGAAACAGTGCCATGTATGGTAGAAAAACAAGAAACCCTTGTTCCCATGCTTAAAAGCCAAAAAATTAAAAGCAATGAACTAAAAGAAAAAGTCAATAATTATTACACAATAACTGTGATCGCCTCAGTTTTGCTTAAAGTATATATGGTACGTCAAAATTATTTACCCCTTTCTGGAATGAATAAAGTACTCTTTACTAGTTTATGTCATTAGTACATTTCTGTCAATAGCGTCTTTGCCTAAAAACTGAATATTTACTAGTTAATGTGGACAAAAATATGTATGGCCACAAATTTCATCTAAACAAGCACAAAACATTAATTTCTGCTTCCAAACTGGACATTATTAGAGAATAGTCATTATTTGCAAAACGTCTTCTAAAAATCATTAAATACATGCACTAGCAATAAATCTCCCTATGGTTAGCAGTAGGCTGTGGAACTAGAAGCAGTTGGATGGGTGCTACAGCCAGCCACTCTTCTCAGGAGTTCTTGGCCAGTTTGGCTTTGGTGGAGCACCCAAATGTCACTGGTGTAAAGTTACAGTCCTTAAGTTGGGTCTCCTCCTGAAAATGTCATTCTAGAAATGTATTGTGTCATACTTCCCAACAGTTGTTACTGGATTTAAGCAATAAGCAGCAAATGCAGCTGCATTTTTAACTGTTTGATATTTGCTACAAAATAAATATTTCTTTTAATCTCTGAATCTATTAATCAACTTTACATTTACCACTTTCTAAAGTTAGCATTGTTTTTATTTTATATTTTATAACAATTTAATGTTGTTTCCAAGAGTGGGCCCAGTTTGAACTGTTTAAATACTGACTGCTAAGAAGTAGTTAACTGTTGATGGAGCTCAGTGTTATTTTTCTTCTTTTTCTTTTGTCAAAATAAACTGACAATTTTTTTCTGTATGCCAGATGGCAGTAATGCACATGACTTTTGTGATTTTTGAAGGGAAAGAAAATTAAAGAAAGCATAACTTAGCACTACTACTAGTATACTGACAATTAAGTGAACTCATAAATGCATATGGTGATGTTTGCTGCTAAAAAATAAAGAGCTACACTGATCAGCTTTTAATACTATCAACAGGTGAAATTAATAACTGGTTAGTTCTTAAAGTTGATGTGTTGAAAGCAGGAACAAATAGGTATGTTTAGGAATCTAAGTGACTTTACATTTACAAGGACCAAATGCCTAGATGACTGGGTCAGAGCATCTCCAGTGTTTTATTTTCCAACCAAAAATCTGGTTTACTTTTACATCCTCTGGATGTTTGCATATAAATTACCTGCACCTTGATGCACTGTGGGAAGGTAAGCTGGCCGTGCCTGTGTTATGTTCTGCTGGGAAACTGTGGGTTCTGGTGTTTGTGAGTGTTACTTTCATGAATACCACTTATTGTCACAGGCCAATTTACCCCCTTTCCTTGTAATGATGATCCCTAAAAGCAGTATCCTCTTTCTGCGGATTAATGCTTCCTGCCATACTGCAAAAACTGTTTAGGAATGGGTTGAAACTCTTTTTGTGGAGATCCTACCTCACAACTTTTTTTTTTTTTTTTAATGATCTTATTCTGAACGATGTTTTATATTCGAAAATTACCCGATTCTCTCCTAAATCACATCTGTCTATGACTCACTCTTGATGCATGTCAAGATGCTTGCCTTGGTCACATGTCTTAACTACATCGACTACCTTCTTAAAGGGGCTGCTCCAGCCGATAACACATAATACATTTCTGCTAAATTGAAACCCCCAAGCAAGCAAAATGAACAAAAAACAACAGAGTGGATTCACATTTATTATTATATTTAGAAAATACCAGTTTTTATGCCGGTCGTATCATTTTATTTGTTCTATTTATCTGCCACTCCTTAAAGGCCGGTCCGTGGAAATATTGTCTGACATTAAAACGGTCCGTGGCGCAAAAAAAATTGGGGACCGCTGCCCTATACCAAAAGCACATGTTCCGATGTATGGTGGAGTCCAGTCCTTGAGGTTTCAGAGCAGGTTTGGTGGAATAAGTGGGTACCTGCACAATGTTTTGCAGTTGGATTTAATGTTATTGCTAATTGCTGTATTGTGACAGGCCTGGTTTATCTAACATTAGAATTTGTATTGATTGTTGGGTAATCCATTTATAACAGATCGTAAAACCGTTGTTAAATTCATGCAGTGATGATGTGTTTCTGGTTTCTATATTGACATTTCATGAACTTTGGTTGTGCAGTTAATAGCAGTTGACACTTGATGTTGCAAATGTCTGGTTTATTCTTTCTAAGAGTGATGTCATATGTAATTCTGGCCTTTTGTCTGAACATGCTTGGACTGCTACAAACTAAAAGGTTAAAATGGTGGTCAGTGGAATGAACATCAGTGAACACAAGAAAATTTGGTCAAAGATTTAGGTAATAGTATAGTGTCCAGAAGCACCTACATTACATGTCTGGATGTTTAGATTTACTAAAATTAAATTTCTATTATGAAATTACCTTGACTGTCTAGCAGTATTATTAAAAGCAGTATTTTCTCTAACCTGGCATGATAGGCTTCTTCCTGTAGTGATTTATTTAAAAAAGTCAAGTGATTTTAAAATGATAAACTCTGTTGTGGCCCTATATACTCAATTAAAGTCTGTCATTCAATAGCCCTCTGTGTGCAGGGCCAAAAGAGAATAAAGGCACATAACTCATCTGTTATGGGTATGACCTCAGAGCATCACTGTTTGGCACTAGTGTTTGAGCTGTATTGTGACCCATGTGTCTTTGGTACTCATAACAAAACTGAACACAGTGGTTACACACAATGGAAGCAACTCTGTGCAAAAGATCATAAAGTGAGTATTTTAAGCATTTTTAAATGGTAGCAATGTAGCATATTTTATTAAGTTTCTAATACTTTTATTATTGGACAAACTTGGTCAAAGCAGTGTGATGGAAAGGTCTGTTTTGAGTAAATATAATAAAGTGAAATGCATATCAATTGATTGTCATTTTTTTCATAAAACTAAATTATTTTCTTTAAAAAATATAATGTTTTTGTATTGTTTCTCCTATCTGTATATACGTACTGTTGTTAAACAACTTTTGATTAGATTGTCACTTATTTTCACTACTTAAAGATAAGTTTGTTTGATAGATATAACTAGTAAATTTTTGAAGAAATTGTCTTATTTTTGTCTATTATATATATATTTTGTCTATAAATTATGCACATTATGATGAACATCTTATTTAACAAGAGTTAAATAAGCAGAGTTCTTTTATTTGTATGAAATGTAATTTGAGGTGATGGACCATTATTCACTGAAACACCAGACATTGATATTTACTGTCTAGCATTATGCAATGATTTATGTTTTTATACTTTTTTTAAAGAAAGTTTCCAATCAGTTTCCAAAAAAATTAAAATAAAGTTTAAAATTGATCCACGGCCGTGCATACAAGTCTGAGAGAATATTGGAAACCTCTGCCAGTTTAAGCAGAGAGGTTCTGAGTTCCGTCAGTTTAATAATATCGAACTTTATATCTACTTTTATCTACTGTAGTCTCTTTCTATTGCTTGTTAGCCAAGAAGATGAACACTAACAGATGCTTCCTCAAAATCACTATAAGACATCTACAGCATCTTTTAAAGTACCAGCTAGTGGAGGTGAAGACCCCACCCAGGGATCAGAGCCAGTTTTTCTTTCTTGGAGTTGATCTTCCAACTCTCCTCATGGCATCACAGCCCTTGATGGTTATGACATTTGTAACCGATTGGATTAAGAAACTTTAGACCTCACAAAAGGCAAAGAAGTATTACATTTGGTAGTGACAGGAACTCTGATAAGATGCTACAGGTCGGACGTATTTACTTACTGCTATACTAATGTCCAGTATATTTGGCTTCTGTGTTTGTGTAGGGATGTTGTATTTGCTACAACAATTGGAAAAAAATTGCATTAACTCACCACAAATGCTAAGTAATAAAAGTTTTTTTATATAGTATAATTCTTGTAAATAATGGGTTTTTCAACTTTGTGGAACTGTAGGGCCCTTTAACTATAAAATACATGTTGTGGATTTTTTTGTAGTTAGTAGTTAGTATTTATTTGATAAACATAAACACTAGGAGACTATGAAGAACTATTTAAATATTTGTTTAATCGTTCAGTGTGTACAGTAATCTAATAGCCACAAAGGTTCTTTTACTTGGACATTCCATAAATGGCTGACATTTGGTCTGTTACTTTGTAGGTCTCAAATTTATAGAATTCTTTTTAAATGATTGCAGCTTGTGTTACACCAGTTAAAATCACTGGGCTACCTAATAATTAAGTACTTATAAATAAATTTAATATTCCAAAGGATAGAAAAAATCTGAAAAAAACAAACTCTCAATTATACTTAATGGAGCCCAGTTTGAGAAACACTTTTGTATTAACGACTGTTGAGTAAACTGACAAATTCATCTGCATGAAACCCTTGTTGCTTGGAATTATTAATTATGCAGGTTGATTTGACTTGGTAAAATATTAACATAGTCTTTGACTTGGAACTGAAATGGAAAGCAAAACACTGATTAAATCACAAATGATTTTTAATTAATTTTATTGTTTCTCTGTTATTATATTACAATCATGTCATATTATATGACTGGTTGCAACATAGTTTAGTATGAATTTCTCTCATTCTGCCTCCTTTCCCTGGAAAGAAATAAAAAAAAGCACAAAGAATATTAGTGTCATGAAGTACCTTTTTTAAATGTAGGCTGGGTGAATAGTAAATAGTAAAACGTATCTTACATCTGTAATCTAATGTTGAATAAATACATTTTATTTAAAATAAGCATACTTTTCCAATATCTCTGCTCTTGGCTCTCAGCTTGTTGACCTGGGACTCAGCAATGTCAGCCCGCTCTTGGGCTTCTTCCAGCTCGTGCTGCACTTTTCTAAATCTGGAAAGGTGAGTGTTGGCCTGCTCCTCCTATAATAGTGAATTTAGAACAATAGAATGCATTTCTTCGGTAATTACGTTTAAATTGCAATGGTGGCTTTTGTGGCATTGCGTCTTACATTTAACAGTTGAGCCTTATTTGAACCATACTTTTTTCTTTTAATTAATTAATTATTTTTTTGGGGGGTGAAATACTTACAGCCTCTTCAGCCTGTCTTTTGTAGGCTTTCACTTTCAGTTGCAGTTTGTCCACCAGATCCTGCAATCTGTTAATGTTTTTCTTGTCTTCCTCAGTCTGTATATTTAAATATAAATAATAGCATTATGTGATGTGGTTCTTTTATTTTGTGGATATTTTTGATGCAGCTTGTAAAACATCCTATATTATCACCTGGTAAGTGAGTTCTTTTACTCTCCTTTCATATTTACGCACTCCTTTTACAGCATCTGCACTACGTCTTTGCTCAGCTTCCACTTCACCCTCTAGCTCACGCACCTATCAAAGAGATGTTATTTTTCAAATGCAAATTGTTAACCACAACATTAAAATATAATTTTTACTATGTTTTAATTACACAATGTCTAAAATACCCTAGATTCCAGTTTCTGGAGCTGCTTCTTTCCACCTTTCATGGCAAGGTTCTCAGCTTCATCCAGACGGTGCTGGAGATCTTTAACTGTAGCTTCAAGGTTCTTTTTCATCCTTTCCAGATGGGCACTTGTGTCTTGTTCCTTCTTCAGCTCCTCTGCCATCATGGCAGCCTAAATTGAAAGTAGAGGTTTGATTTAATTCATGACCATGAACGAATGTTTATTTTTCTTTTTAGATCGTCTTTAAAATAAATATTAAAAAAAATAATAATAAAAAATTAGCCACTCACATCAGTGATGGCTTTCTTTGCCTTCTCTTCAGCATTTCGTGCCTCCTGGACTGTGTCCTCTATCTCACCTTGGATTTGAACAAAATCTGCTTCAAGCTTCTTTTTAGTATTGATAAGGCTGGTGTTCTGGAATGAAATGTTTTGAATTTTGATGTATTACTTTTCATATTTTTATTTAATATAATTGTTTACTATATTTATTCTATATTTGTTATTTAGATTATTTATTGAAATATAGATTTATTATAGATGTATTATTAATGCATTGTTTATACCTGAGAGTGCAGCAGTGCCACACGCTCACTGGCATCGACCAGCTCCTGTTCAGCCACTTTGCGGCCTCTTTCTGTCTGCTCCAGTGCAACTCTCAGTTCCTCAATCTCTGCCAGCATCAGGTTATTCCTGCGCTCCACCATGGCCACCTGCTCCTTCATGTCTTCTTGTCCCCTGACAGCCTCATCAAGGTGCAGTTGGGCATCCTGGTGTGAATGGAATCATTGTTAGTTGATACGTTGATATGTTTGATCATGTAATTGAAAATGTGGGTGTGTACCTTGAGCTGTCCTTGGACATTCCTGAGCTGTTTCTGGGCTTCAGCAGCCTGGCGGTTGGCATGGCTCAGCTGAATCTCCATCTCATTCAGATCACCCTCCATCTTCTTCTTGACCCTTAAAGCATCATTCCTGCTCCTAACCTCAGAGTCCAGAGTGGTCTGCATGGACTCAATCACCCTCTGGCTGTTTCTCTTGATCTGCTCCATCTCCTCATCCTTCTCAGCCAGTTTCCTGTCTATTTCACTTTTTACTTGAGTGAGCTCCAGTTGAATACGAAGAATCTTGGACTCTTCATGCTCAAGTGTACCCTAAAGAATCATGAATTTTGGAAGAATTTAATATGTTGCATTTTTGGTATTTGATTCTGTCTAGGATCTCTATTTTAATATAATTGAACTGCTAAATGTATAATACTATGAATATTTAATACCTCAGCTTCTTCTAGTGCAGTTTGGATTTCTGATCTTTCTGACTCAACTGTCTTCTTCGCCTTCTCCAGTTCATGAATGGTCTTGCCAGTTTCACCAATTTGCTCAGTCAGATCTGAGATCTCCTCTATGAAAAATTTAGGTGTAAATTTGTATATTAGTTGAATATCAAATGATATATATATATATATTTTGTTTTAGTAACATGCTGATTATTTGTTTAAAAAAAAAGGAATTTTGTCTCTAGCATAATACATACGTTGCAGATTTTTATTCTCTCTCTTCAGGGTCTCGAGATGATCAAGAGCTTCTTCATATGAGTTCTTCATCTTAAAGAGTTCAGTGCTGAGAGAACGAGCTTCTTTCTGAGCTCCCTCCAGTTCAGCCTGACCTTCCTCAAACTTCTGCTTCCATTCTGCTAAAACCTAAATGTGACCACATAATAAAGTATAAACTTTATGTATTTTTGTGGATTAAAAAATGCACTTCAGATAAATTTTCACCTTGTCAAAGTTCCTTTGCTTTTTGTCAAGATTGGCAGCCAGGGCATTGGCTCTCTCCACATCAATCATAAGGTCCTCCACTTCACCCTGCAGCCTCTGCTTGGTCTTCTCCAGAGAAGCACATTTGGAGTTCACAGCTTCTATAGTTTCCTCAGCCTCTTGGAGGCGCTGAGCAAGCTTTTTCCTAGGTGGATAACAAAGTTTGGTTTGACATTACTGATAATGTGTAAGGGCATCATTTCTCCATAAAACCATATCTTATGTGTTTTTACTTGGCCTCCTCAAGCTCCTCTGTACGCTGGATGGCATCAGTCTCATATTTGGTTCTCCATTGAGCCACCTCACTGTTGGCCTTTGACATTGAACGCTGAAGGTCAGCCTTGGCCTCCTGCTCTTCCTCAAACTGCTCTCTGAGAAGATCACAGTCGTGACGAGCTGATTGGACAGCATGAGCCAGAGCATTCTTTGCCTATAGATCAGAATAGTTTCATATAGATTATCACAGAACGATCAAGGATTTAAAAACAATGCATTGTCTTATTGCTAATAGGTACATACTTTGACTTCCTCTTCGATCTGTCTCTTGAGCTCTTCAATCTGTTGAGTGTGAGCCTGCTTGCCTCTGGTCAGTTGTGAAACAAGACCTTCTTTTTCCTCTAGTTGTCGTGCAAACTCACCTTTGATCACAAAATAAATTTGTACTCTGGTTAACACATTTTTGACTCTATTTGCTGTTCATGTTCTATATTGTGATATTATTAGATGGTTTGGCTCTTTTTCAATATTATACTTACCATTTTCAGTCTGCAGACGTGCCCTTTGTGCATTTAAGTCATTAAGTTGACGCATGTGTTCATCATTCCTAGTTTTTAGCTCACCTACTTGGTCCTCTAATGTCCGGCACATCTTCTCAAGATTAGACTACCAAATCAAAGCAGTTATGATTATAATTCATATTAATGATAGTTTCTAGATGTATTTTCAATAAATTAATGAATGAATGATTAAAAAATGTAACTACTTTTTTTGGTGTTTTTTAGCATATTTTAAAGAAACTTGCCTTTGATTTTGCCACAACCTCCAAGTTACTTGCCAAGTCATCAATCTCCATTTTATATTCACTCTTCTCCTTCTCCAGCTTCTGTTTGACACGCTGAAGGTTGTCGATCTGCTCTCCGAGCTCAGCAACACTGTCAGCTTGTTTCTTGCGGAGTGCAGCAGTTGTTGCTTCATGCTGCAGAGTGGATTCTTCAAGATCACGACGCAGTTTATGGAACTCGGCCTCGCGCTTCTTGTTCATCTCAATCTGAGCAGCGGTGGCACCTCCAGCTTCCTCCAGCCTCTCGCTGATCTCCTCAAGTTCCCTGGCGAGATCAGCTCTCTGCTTCTCAACTTTAGCACGAGCTGCACGCTCAGCCTCGATTTCTTCCTCCAGCTCTTCAATGCGAGCCTGAAGTATTTTCAATATAGTCATTTTTGCAGTTTGTCTTAGCTTCTTTATTCTGTATTTAGTATATCTTGTAACTCACCTGAAGTTCCTTGATTTTCTTTTGTAACTGAGCACCCAAAGATTGTTCATCCTCAATTTTACCAAGAAGCTGACTAATCTCAAAATCTTTCCTGTAAATCAGAAAAGCATCATGCATTATTAAAATATAATAAGTGAGCACAGAAACTTTAATGTGTAGTACATGTTCTCACTTTTTGTTCTTTTCCTCTGACTGCTGCTTATCGTTTTCTAGGTCCATTATGGACTCCTGGGCTAGTTTCAGGTCACCCTCAAGTTTTCTCTTGGCCCTCTCAAGGTCCATACGTAGCTTTTTCTCTTGTTCCAGAGAGCCCTCGAGCTAAATTGCACAGATATAAATGTATAATTAACAGTATTGTTGAATGGTTATATGATGTTCAGTTTGGAAGTGCAAAATGTCTTACATCATCGACTTGTTGCTCAAGCTTGGTCTTGGATTTGGTCAGAGTGTTGACTTTGTCTTCCTCTGCCTGGAGATCATCCAGAGTCTGCTGGTGTGCCTCTTGGAGGGCTTTCTTTTCTTTGGTTAATTTAACAATAGCCTCATCTTGTGAAGTCATCTCTTCTGTTAGATTTTTTACCTGTATATAAAACATTTTCTTACATTTTCCATATACACTAATATATAAAAATATATAAATATATAAATATATATATAATATATATATATATATATATATATATATATATACACACACACATATAAATGGACAATTGCGTATGGTGTAATATTTGAACCTTGTTCTCGGTGGCATGTTTCTCCTTCTCCACTTTGGCCAAGGTGAGCTCCAGGTCATCAATGTCCTTCTTCAGCTCAGAGCACTCATCCTCCAGTTTCCTCTTTTTGGCAGTCAGCTCAGCATTGATTTCCTCCTCGTCCTCCAGTCTCTCATTTGTCTCCTTGAGCTTAGCTTCAAGCTGGATCTTGCTTTTGATGAGTCCCTCACATCTTTCCTCAGCATCATTAAGGTTTTCTGTTTCCTGTTGATTCAGATAGCTTAATATAATGGCTTTAATTAATTAATTAATTAATTAAATTATGAATTATTCAATTATTATTTTATTTACTTTGGCCAATGCACTCCCACCAGTTAAAACAACTAGTTAAGGGAAAGGCTATCACGTGATTGTTTTTCCACATGAAAATAGTTACACATATTTGCTCCTAGAATTACAAAAACTTACAGATGCCACTTGCAGTTGCAGGTCATTTTTCTCCTGTAGAAGAGACACCATTTTTTCTTCAAGCTCTTTCTTCTTAGCCAGTGCCTTCGCCAAGTCCTCCTTCATTTTCTCAAAGTTCTCCTTCATGGCTGCCATTTCCTTCTCAGTCTCAGCACTCTTGAGAAGAGGCTTGATCTTGAAGTACAACTTCATCCATGGCCAGTGTTTCACATTCATGAATGAGCGGATGTTGTATTGAATACTGAAGATGGACTCTCTGTTAAAGAATTATCCATGTGAGCTTGCTGCAATAATTATATAAAATTTGTTAACAGTCATTTGAGTATCATACCTTCTTTCCATCATCTTGATAAACTCCCTTCTCATTAGGAACCCACGGCATAAAGCCTGCGTCATTGTAACTAGTTTAACTAGTTTGTCATCTCGCATTTCTTCAAGAAGACCCAGAAGTCCAGCTTTGAAGAAAACCTGTCAAATGTTCAGTTTTTTTTATTATTCATATTACTAATCAATTGAAAATACTGTAATTTTTCTAACTTACTTTGGTGTGTCCGAACTTGTACTGGGTGTGGTCAACATCAATTGATCCTAGGAGTTTCTCAGCAGCTTTTTTGTTGTCAATAAACTGTCCCTCTGGGATGACACTGGCATTTAACACTTTGTATCTGTTTTCAGATTACAGTGTAATTAAGACATAAGGAAATCATAATTACAGAAAACAAATTTATATTGAGCTTTGGAAAACAAATAAAAGACCTCTGCTTGAAGTCACCATAGAGGATCCTGCTGGGGAATCCCTTTCTGCAGATTCTGATACCCTCCAGCACACCATTACACCTTAGCTGGTGGATGACCAGATGATTCTCCATCAGACCTAGAGTACACAATTTAATCACTTTTCTTCTTAATGTTCAGCATCTGCATAGGAGTTAATACCAGAAATGGCTCAACATACCTGGAGTCTTGGACTCATTGGGGATCAAACAGCGTACAAAGTGAGGGTGAGTGCTCCTCAAATTGGTCATAAGTTTACCCAAATTCTCCTGTAGAATTGGAGTAAAAAACATCTTTTGTAGACCTTAGTAGATATATACAGTACATCTTCAAAGGTAAAATGTTTCTTACCCTAAACAGAGCAGACACTGTCTGGAAGGAGCCACCCTTCTTTTTTCCACCTTTCTTTCCTCCACTCTCGGCTTCATGGAAAACATAGTGGAGTTGTTTTTGATAGATTTTGCTTTATGCATTTAAGACCACACATGCCATGATTCATGGTTTAATTGATTCAGGAAATAATATATAATATAACATTACTAAATGATTATATTTACAGATTTAGAAAGTATAAAAAAGCCATTCTTACCCTCAGCACCGGCATGGCTAGCATACAGGAGGCACAGCAGTTTGTTCCCTGACTTCTGGTACAGCTGCACAACAGAGTCATTCAGTGGATCCTTGTTCTTGTCCAACCAGCCGACAATGTTGTAGTCCACAGTGCCGGCGTAGTGCACCAGGGAGAAGTGAGCCTCAGCTTTGCCTTTGGCAGGCTTTGGCTTCTGGAATGCAGCACTTTTTCCAAGGTGCTGGTCATGAAGTTTGTTCTTGAAAGATGTGTCTGTAGCCTTGGGGAACATGCACTCCTCTTCAAGGATGGAGAAGATGCCCATTGGCTGATGATTACAGATTTTACATGGTTGATCACTGCAGTATTTGTGTAAAATTTTATCATGTTGACATAGTATTACTGACACCACAATAACTTACCTTCTCAATAAGCTCAATGCAGGCAGCCAAGTCCATACCAAAGTCAATGAACTCCCACTCGATACCTTCTTTCTTGTACTCCTCTTGTTCCAGCACGAACATGTGATGGTTGAAAAACTGTTGCAGTTTCTCATTTGTGAAGTTAATGCAGAGCTGCTCCAAGCTGTTGAACTGTATTTTAAGAGGGACATGTTTATTATGTTCATATAATGTCTCTTTAATAAACCATTCATATGACAATCATATTTTGCCTTACATCAAATATCTCAAATCCAGCGATGTCCAGCACACCAATGAAGAACTGTCTTGGTTGCTTTGTGTCCAACATCTCATTGATACGGATGACCATCCACAAGAACATTTTCTCATAGATGGACTTGGACAGGGCCATGACGGAATTGTTCACCTGAAAAAAGTAAAAGGATTCATCTGGTTAAAGGCATTGCTCGATATTTCAGCAGTGTTTTAAACTCAATATATTTTGATTGCTAGCTCAGAAAAATTCCAAGCACCTGTGGTACAGTCTGGCCTTTGGTCACATACTCATTTCCTACTTTGACTCTTGGGTAACACAAAGCTTTCAGCATGTCAGCAGAGTTCAGGCCCAGAAGGTAGGCGATTTTATCAGCTTCTATTATGAAAGAGAGAAACGACTTTAGAAAGTTAAACCACTTTATTATAAGTTGTATTCAACCTATAGTGAATCCATCCTTACCCTCAGTGCCATCAGGCTCAGCCTGCTCCTCTCTCTGCTTCTGCTTGAACTTCATGTTGCCATGGTGCACCACAGCACCAGTCAGCTTGTAGATGTTAATTTTCTCATCAGCAGTGAAGCCAAGAATGTCAATGGCAGTCTGTTGTGTAATAGATAATTGAAATACAAATCAAATTTAATATTTGACACGTATCTTGAAAAGTATGGAATTTATGCTTACGTCTGTGGCAATGAACTCCTCCACATCATTGATGCTCTTGACTGTGATTTCACCCTGGCTGATCATTGGATAATCATAAGGGTTGGTTGTAATAAGTAGTGCCTCTGTTTAAGAAACAGGTAGTCTATAAGAAACTGGTTTATAAAAACTGCAATAGTCTAAATAATGCTTATATTTTGTAAGATATATATTTTTGAGAATGGCTTATTTGAGCTTTAAATGAAAAAGTGTAAATTACTGTTGTCCTCATACCAAGCAGCTCGGGTTTGTGTCCAGTCATGAGCTGGTAGAAAATGTGGTAGCTTCTCTCAGCAGACAGCTGGAAGGTGACCCTTGATTTTTCCAGCAGATCTGGTAATGCAACATGTTAATCTTGTCAATTCAGGAATAATAATCTATCAATATAGAATATAATCTTAATTAGTAAAATGTATTCTTATAAATTGTCAATGTGAAAAATGATGATAAAAACAATTACAAGTTTCAATGTCAGCAGAGGACAACTTTCCTGTGGTCCCAAAATGGATTCTGATAAATTTGCCCTACAATGAGAAATCAATGGATTGGTATTTTATTTTATTATTGTCTTGTTTAAATTAATAATATATGCTAAATGCAAGTTCAGTTCTATTGAACTTTTTGTTCAAAATCTGGATACTTACAAAACGAGATGAATTGTCATTCCTCACAGTCTTGGCATTACCATAAGCCTCCAGCAGGGGGTTTGCTGCAATAATTTGGTCTTCCAGTGAGCCCTAAATTAATTCAGAGTTGCTTTAGAGAGGTGCCTGAGCACAGTGTTGATATGCACAAAATAAAGGTTTATCTACCTGCATTTTGCCAGCAACAGGTTCTGTCTTCTTCTGTCCAGACACTGCAATTGTTGCAAAATACTGGATGACACGTTTGGTGTTCACAGTTTTTCCTGCACCAGATTCTCCACTGGGAATTTACATATATAAAGTAGAGGAAATAAACAGACAAAAAAAGCAATTTTTTGTGATTAGTATTGCACTCTAGCACACAGAAACAACTTGAATGTTAATTAATTTCTCCTTACGTGATCAGGATAGATTGATTCTCTCTGTCTGCAAAATAAATATAAATCAGTGACTTTAGTTCATTCTGTGTGGCTTATTAGATTTTCAGTGAGCAAGGATTTGCCCCTGTATTGAATATGAAAAGTAAGAAACATTTTCTCAAGAGATCTTAGTTCTTTGTACCAGTGAGCATGAACTGATAGGCGTTATCAGAGATGGAGAAGATGTGAGGTGGGGCTTCAACTCTTTTTTTCCCTCTGTATCCAGCAACAACGACAGCATCGTACACTGGGAGCCACTTGTAGGGGTTCACAGTGACGCAGAACAACCCTGAGTAGGTCTGAGAGAGGAACATGAGAGTCAGTCATTATACTTCTTTTCTTCATTTTTCACAAGTGACACTTTGCAAACTTACGTAGATCATCCATGCTGCGTAACGCTCTTTGAGGTTATACAGCACAGTAGGTTCGTTGAGGTGGGTCATCATGGCCATGTCCTCAATTTTGTCAAACTTTGGAGGATTCATGGGGAAAATGTCATCTTCCTTTACAGTAAGAGTCTGTAGGAAAATAATTATATTGTAAAAAATGATCACCTTTTTGAGTATTTTTGAATTGTATGGGTTATTAGGGCAATGAAGAACTCACTTTTCCACATAAAGTTTTGACTGTAGCTTTGCCACCCTCTTTGCTTTGAAGAACCCCTTTGAGGTACATTTCACTGGGCTCAGAAACAAAGTATGCTGTTTTGGCATCAAAAGGTTTGTTCTGAGACTCAATCCGCTCTCTTTCTGGCTTCCGGAGGAAGATGGCCGCCGGGCCGAAACACTCCATTTCTCCGTCACCCATTCTGTGATGTTACTTGCAAATGACCACAATCCTATAAAAAAGCAGTATTACTTTTATTGTATTAGTTTCCTAAATCATAATTGGTTTTATTTCAATTAAATACTATTTTCAAAATGTATTAAGTAATAAAATATATTTATATAGAGTTTACCTTTTTGTTCTGCAACAAGAGAAGCTTGTCTTGTTACTTTTTGGAAATGCTGAATACAAAAACAATTTAGATTTGAAGAAAAAAAAAAACAGATTTGTTAAATGAAACATTAGTACTCTTAATAGATGCATGCATCCAAGAAATTAATGTCACTTACCTTTCCTTGGTGCCTGCTGATCTTGGAGGAGTATAAGATGGCTTCTTATATAGAGCGGTGAATATTAAGTCAGCAAGGCTGGTGTGCTGTGTATGGGCATCCTCCTTTTTTAGGTGTGATTTTTTGCACACTTGATGCCTTCAGTCACGTGACCTGACACTGACCTTTGGATTGTTATATTCCTGCTTTAATCAATTACATTCAACTAGGTCTTAATTATTAATTGTACTATTTTAATTGAGATGTTAAGCCCAAGTGGTTATAGTTTGGCCTGAATGTGAAATCTAATTTAAATTAATGATTAAATACATTTGTTTATAGTGAAATGTCACTGTGTTGAAGGACAATTTGAAAATAAACTGCCAAGACATTGTTGAAATTTCTTGGTATATATTTAAGGGTCTGGCCTAGCTTCTTTTGCCTGAACATTCTGAAGAGTATCAGTTACTGGAGTGCAGACATTGTTTAGATCTTATGTGGATCTTAATCTCTTTAATGCACCTTGGCATTAGAAAAGAGCTCAGTATAGCCGTGGAGAAGCTCTCAGATGTCACTGGCATGTTGCACCAAAGGCCTTGGGAAAATGTTTTATGACAAAGAAGGAAATGTAAGCACAACAGTTGCCATTCGGTAATATCATGATATTATTTAAGCCTCAGCAGTCATAGCAGTGTTGTGTGAAAGAATGACAGTGTAAAGTTTCAAGAATTATACATATAAATATACATGCATTATATATAAATATATATAAATAAAATGTATATTGCTTATGCCCATTAGAATTGATTCTGTTTTAGGACACTAGTATTGCATACAGTTTTAATCATTCATGAAAAAAAGGCCTACATCAAACTTTGGCATACAGATACTTTTAGCATTGTTTTATTGACAGGGGAAAAAAGTTCCACTTTTCCATTCTTTATTTGGATATATGAGGAGCTAATGTCACCGCTTCTTTTAGATAACCTTGACCTTCTTTAAGAAGGAGTTTCTTGTCTCCAGTGTCCAGATATGTGATTCAACTGTCCGCTGTGCATCTAAGACATTAATAAATCCGTTAAGGCTGTAGGGAATATATAGTGGTGTGAAAAAGTGTTTGTCCTGATTTCTTTTTTTCTTTTTTTTTGCATGTTTGTCAAACTTTAATGTTTCAGATCAACAAACTAATTTAAATATTAGAAAAAGGAAAAGTGTTTGACCCCTAAACCTAATAACTGGTTGGGCCACGCTTAGCGGCAACCACTGCAATTAATTGAATTAAATAAAATTTTTATTTGTATAGCAATTTTAACAATGCACATTGTCTTAAAGCAGCTTTACACAAATAATGTGGTGTTAAAAATTAATAAGATGTTCTTTATAAGTGTATGTTTGTCCCTGATGAGCAAGTGGATGGTGACTGTGGCAAGGAAAAACTCCCTGAGATGGCATAAGGTAGAAACCTTGAGAGGAACAAGACTCAAGAAGGAACCCATCCTCATCTGGGTTGCACCGAATGTCCATTTATTGCAGATAAACAATGTTGCCGGGTACAGTGATGGTGATCAGAAGCAAACTGTAGTTTTGAATCAGTGTAGCAGATTGTTTACATTAACTACAGTCCAAATCCATCCTCAAAGCTCCTGTTCTTGTTCCGAATTTCATGGAACCACCCAAGGCGTTGATTATAAAATGTCAGCAGATGCACAGAGTGGCCCCCAATCGAAGAGGACACTATCCAGAAGCAGGCCTGGACAAAGTGAGACGATCCACAGAGGGAAGAGGGGCAGGAACTCTGGGATAAGAGACAACCCACCACACCACCATCAACAAACCTGAGTGAACGTGTGAGAGTGAGGGGACAACAGCATACAAATATCCCAGTTCACCACACACTCTATATCCATGATCCCTCCAGATCTGCACCTTTACCTAAAAAAAATCCACTAATAAATGACTTGACTTCAACACTAAGACTGTGTCTGAGTCCTGAACACTGATTGGAAGGCTGTTCCATAACTGTGGGGCTTTAGAAGAAAAAAAAATATCTGCCCCCTGCTGTAGTCCTCATTATATTAAGTACCAACAAATAGCCTGCACCTTTTGATCTAAGTAGGCATGGAGGATCATACTGGTACAGAAGTTCACTCAGATACTGCAGCATGAGGACCGTTAAGTGCTTTATATGTCAGTAGTAGTATTTTATAATCAATGTGAGATGTAATTGGGAGCAGTGTAGATGATTAAAACAGGGTGTGGTCATATTTTTTAGATCTAGTGAGGACTCTTGCTGCTGCAGTCTGAACTAACTAAAGCTTATTTATCCACTTGAACACCCAGACAGTAAAGCATTACAGTTGTCTAATCTAGATTCTAAGGTGAAAGAAGGGGATCCTGGTAATATTATTAATGTGAGCCTCAAAGGAAAGACTCGGGTCAATAATCACACTAAGGTTTTTGACTGCTGTACACACTGAGATGGAAACACCACCCAAAGATGCTATGTAATCAGAAAGTTTACTTTTAGCTGCATGCGTTCCTAGTAAAAGTACTTCTGTCTTATCCGATTTGAGCAGAAGGAATTTATCAAGCATCCACTGCCTAATGTCCTTTACACACTCCTCAACACTTTTAAGCTGATCTCTCTTATCTGGCTTTGCTGAAATTTGTGTATCATCAGCATACCAATAGAAGCGAATACCATGTTTATGTATAATTTCACCCAGAGGCAGCATATATAAAGAGAAAAGCAGTGGGCTCAGATCATTGCGGAACACCAAACTGTGGCTCAGAAAGTGTGGAGAACTCACCATTTACATCAACAAACTGATACCGATCAGTCAAATAAGACTAAGCCAGGAGTGAGCTATTCCCTTATTTAATCAAGCCTTTGCGATGATTTGCAATGCGTCTGTTACATCGCTGTGGAGAAATTTTGGTCCACTCGTCTATTTAGAATTGTAGTAATTCAGCTACATTTTGGGTTTTCAAGCATGAACTGCCTTTTTAAGGTCATGCCACAGCATCTCAGTAGGATTCAGGTCAGGACTTTGACTAGGCCACGCCAAAGTCTTATTTTGTTTTTCTTCCGCTATTCAGAGGTGGATTTGCTGGTGTGTTTTGGATCATTGCCCTGCTGCAGAACCATGTTCACTTCAGCTTAAGGTCACGAACAGTGGCCTGACATTCTCCTTCAGGATTTTTTTTGTAAACAGCATAATTTATGGTTCCATTTATCACAGCAAGTCTTCCAGGTCCTGAAGCAGCAAAACAGCCCCAGACCATCACACTACAACACTATATTTTACTGTTGGTATGATGTTCTTTTTCTGAAATGCGGTGTTACTTTTACTACAGATGTAATGGAACACACACTTTCAAAAAAAGTTTAACTTTTGTCTCGTCAGTCCACGGAGTATTTTCCCAAATGTCTTGAGGATCATCAAGATATTGTCTGGCAAAACCGGCATGAGCCTTTATGATCTTTTTGCTCAGCAGCGGTTTTGGACTTGGATCTCTGCCATGCAGACCATTTTTGCCCAGTCTCTGTGGAGCCCATTCTAGTGGAGTCATGAACACTGACCTTAACTGAGGCAAGTGAGGCCTACAGTTCTTTGGATGTTGTTGTAGTGTCTTTTGTGACCTCTTGGATGAGTCACCGCTGTGCTCTTGGGGTAGGTTGGCTGGCAACTCCTGGGAAGGTTTTCCACTGTTTCATGTTTTTGCCATTTGTGAAATATGGCTCTCACTGTGGTTCACTGGAGTCCCAAAGCTTTAGAAATGGCTTTATAACCATTTCCAGACTAATAGAACTTAATTAATTTCTTTCTTATTTGTTTCTGAATTTTTATGGATCTCGGCATAATGTCTAACTTTTGAGGATCTTTTGGTCTACTGCACTTTGTCAGGCAGGTCCTATTTAAGAGATTTCTTGATTGCGAACAGGTGTGGCGGTAATCAGGCCTGGGTGTGGCTAGAGAAATTAAACTCAGGTGTGATAATCCACAGTTTTAACAGGGGGGCAAACACTTTTTCACACAGGGCCATGTAGTTTTAGATTGTGTTTTCCCTGAATAATAAAAACCTTCTTATAAAAACTGCATGTTGTGTTTACTTGTTATTTTTTTTTTAGTAATATTTAAATTAGTTGATGATCTGAAATATTAAAGTCTGAAAAACATGCAAAAAAAAAAAAAAAAATCAGAAAGGGGCAAACACTTTCACACCACTGTATATTGACATAAGAATTTAATTATAATAAATGGCATAGTGTCACTTGATCTTTTGTTCTTAAAAACTGATGCTTATTTAAAATTAAATAATGTAACGATTTATACTTATTTATTTTGTCAAAGAATGCCTTGGATTTTAATTGAGGGGCTTTGAAGTTAGGTGAACATACACTCTTTTTAAATGGTGGAAACACATTTTTAAAGCTGTTCAGAGTTGTTCAGAGTTTACTGTGATTACCTGAATATATTGTAAAAGGTTTTTGCAACATTTCTTGTCCTGCATGTAGTAGTTCCACCTATCATCCTCAAAAGTAATCTATTGATTTTTAATTATTTTTGTTGTAGCATAGATTTTAAACTAACAAAAAATGAGTCAAAAGAAAAAAAAAAAAGTCTTGTAGCCTACTGTAAGCTTCAGTGCCTATAAACTATTACATCACAATTAATGTGATGGAATAAACGACAACAGAGCTATTGCTTGCATTAGCAAGAGTTATACTTTAAAGTATAGTTTGTTATGTAAAATATATGAAATAAAATAAAAGAATAAGCTATTCATTAGTCTTTTATGTTGAATAAACCTTATGATGCATATGTGATTACTGATTCTGATTTTATATATGCTGAACAAGTAATAAGGACAAAATGCAGTCGTAACTTTGCTTCACTTTTATTTAACTTAATGTGTGCATGGCATTTAACAAGATTTGCATATTATATGAACCCTTGTTGGTGTCACATGTTGATGATCTTCATTTTTATTCAGCCACCTCCTTGCCCTAAAATAGGTATATACGTTATTAGTAAAAAGAAATTTGGGATAAGGTTTAAAAGACAGTTTACATACATCTTGTTTGTAAATGGAGGTTTACTTATATCTTGTTGCAATATATTTTGTTGAAATTATCTGTACCTTCCCAATATCTCTGCTTTTGGCCCTCAACTTGTTGACCTGGGACTCAGCAATATCAGCACGCTCCTGAGCTTCTTCCATCTCATGCTGCACTTTCCTGTACCTTGAAAGGTGTGTATTGGCTTGTTCCTCCTGTGAAAGTGATTTATATTATCCCTGTTACAGTTGCTTAAATGAAGAGCAATTCATATCATATAAAATATTCACTTTGACAGGCTAGCAAGTAGCCTTTAAGTTTATGGCATAATTTGTAAAAAAAAGAAAGTAAGAAAAAGCACTTACAGATTCCTCAGCCTGTCTCTTGTAGGCCTTTACTTTCAGCTGAAGCTTGTCCACAAGGTCCTGCAGTCTATTCACGTTCTTCTTATCTTCCTCATTCTAAAAAGATTGGCCTTAAATAAGATTTTATTTTACTTGTAATAAGATATGGTCTACATGATCTTAAATTCAGGTTATACCTGGTAGGTAAGCTCTTTCACCCGTCTTTCATATTTGCGGACTCCTTTAATGGATTCGGCACTTCGTCTCTGTTCAGCTTCAACTTCAGACTCCAGCTCACGCACCTACAACAGAAATTTTATACTATTATTATTATTTGTTTAAGCAACCTTCATTTTTACATGATGACTCATTCCTCATTTTGGTCAGCATACACATACCCTAGCCTCCAGTTTCTGGAGCTGCTTCTTTCCACCCTTCATTGCGAGGTTCTCAGCTTCATCCAGACGGTGCTGCAGATCTTTGACTGTAATCTCAAGGTTCTTCTTCATCCTCTCCAGGTGAGAACTGGTATCCTGCTCTTTCTTCAACTCTTCAGCCATCATAGCAGCCTATCGAGTGGGTCATGAACGTGTCAGGATTACATTTCAAGCATTTGTAAAGGACACTGGTGAAAAAAGTATTTATGAACACTCACATCTGTGATGGCCTTCTTGGCCTTCTCCTCAGCATTCCTGGCCTCCTGGATAGTATCATCCACCTCACCTTGTACCTGCACCAGATCACCCTCAAGCTTCTTCTTGGTGTTGATTAGACTGGTGTTCTGTTGTTTAAAAAATAAAATAAAACATTAGGATAATTGTACATAAAATGTAAAATCGGCACCAAAGTTTGTTGTAGGAACAAACCTGAGAGTGCAGCAGTGCCACACGCTCACTGGCATCAACCAGCTCCTGTTCAGCCACTTTGCGGCCTCTTTCTGTCTGCTCCAGTGCAACTCTCAGTTCCTCAATCTCTGCCAGCATCAGGTTATTCCTGCGCTCCACCATTGCCACCTGCTCCTTCATTTCTTCTTGTCCTCTGACAGCCTCATCAAGGTGCAGTTGGGCATCCTGGTGTGACAGTGGATATCACTTTGACTACATTTATCATATGAAACAAAAGAAAACTTGTAAATAAAAATAAAAATTAAGGCAGACCTTGAGCTGTCCTTGGACATTCCTGAGCTGTTTCTGGGCTTCAGCAGCCTGGCGGTTGGCATGGCTCAGCTGAATCTCCATCTCATTCAGATCACCCTCCATCTTCTTCTTGACCCTCAAAGCATCATTCCTGCTCCTAACCTCAGAGTCCAGAGTAGTCTGCATGGACTCAATCACCCTCTGGCTGTTTCTCTTGATCTGCTCCATCTCCTCATCTTTCTCAGCCAGTTTCCTGTCTATTTCACTCTTAACCTGGTTGAGCTCAAGCTGGACACGAAGGATCTTGGACTCTTCATGTTCAAGTGTACCCTGAAAAATATGTTCAATGTTCAATATGATGCAGATCCAGTTGTACTTTATTTCTACTTGTTGCAGTTATGTATAGTAACCTCAGCTTCCTCAAGAGCAGTCTGGATTTCTGATTTCTCAGTTTCCACTGTCTTCTTTGCCTTCTCCAGCTCATGAATGGTCTTTCCAGTCTCTCCAATCTGTTCAGTCAAGTCAGAGATCTCATCTGCAGAAGAAACATTTCCAGGTGAATGTTTTTGGATACTTGTGCTTTAGTAAAATTCAGTAAGTAATAGAAAATGCAGTTTTGTTTGGGTTACATACGCTGCAGATTCTTGTTCTCTCTCTTCAGGGTCTCGAGATGATCAAGAGCTTCCTCATATGAGTTCTTCATCTTAAAGAGTTCAGTACTGAGAGAACGAGCTTCTTTCTGAGCTCCCTCCAGTTCAGCCTGACCTTCCTCAAACTTCTGCTTCCATTCTGCCAAGACCTGAAAATATGGAGGACAGTTACATACTATGCTACTTGTACAGATCAGCATTGTCTTGTACACGACATTCAGGTGACGGATTCTAGACCTTGTCAAAGTTCCTCTGTTTCTTGTCGAGGTTAGCAGCCAGGGCGTTGGATCGCTCAACATCAATCATGAGGTCCTCCACTTCACCTTGCAGTCTCTGCTTGGTCTTCTCCAGAGAAGCACATTTGGAGTTCACTGCTTCAATAGTTTCCTCAGCCTCTTGGAGGCGCTGAGCAAGCTTTTTCCTAGGTGGATAACAAAGTTTGGTTTGCATCACTGAAAATGTGTAAGGGCATCATTTTTCCATAAAACCATATCTTATGTGTTTTTACTTGGCCTCCTCAAGCTCCTCTGTACGCTGGATGGCATCAGTCTCATATTTGGTTCTCCATTGAGCCACCTCACTGTTGGCCTTTGACATTGAACGCTGAAGCTCAGCCTTGGCCTCCTGCTCTTCCTCAAACTGCTCTCTGAGAAGATCACAGTCGTGACGAGCTGATTGGACAGCATGAGCCAGAGCGTTCTTTGCCTAGAAGTAAAATGTGTTATATATATATTTATATTAGTTAGTGTTAATATTGTTATTATTATACCATTTGTCAGATTTGCATTACACTGTGTGTGTTCTACCTTGACTTCCTCCTCGATATGTCTTTTGAGTTCCTCGATCTGCTGAGTGTAAGCTTGTTTTCCTCTGGTCAGCTGAGAAACAAGTGCTTCTTTCTCCTCCAGCTGACGGCTGAATTCACCTTTAACAGGAGTGTGAATTATGTTACTAAAACTGATCGTGTGATTTCAGGATTCTCCGCTTTATCGTGATTTAACGTACCATTCTCAGTCTGAAGGCGGGCTTTTTGTGTGCTGATGTCATTGAGTTGACGAACATGTTCATCATTCTTAGCTTTGAGTTCACTCAGCTGGTCCTCTACGGTGCGGCACATCTTTTCTAGGTTAGCCTGGAAAGAGAAGCGTACGTATATAATGCAGATATATTTAAATGTAGTAAAACACGTCCTTTCTGCCTGTGAATGTATCTCCAATTGTTGTTGACTCAGAACCTTAAGACACTTCAGGCTTTAGATGAAGTTAACCAGGATGATGAGATTTTAATGTCTAATACCTTTGATTTGGCCACAGCTTCCATGTTACTGGAGAGATCATCGATCTCCATTTTATATTCACTCTTCTCCTTCTCCAGCTTCTGTTTGACACGCTGAAGGTTGTCGATCTGCTCTCCGAGCTCAGCAACACTGTCAGCTTGTTTCTTGGAGTGCAGCAGCTGTAGCTTCATGCTGCAGAGTGGATTCTTCCAGATCACGACGCAGTTTCTGGAACTCGGCCTCGCGCTTCTTGTTCATCTCAATCTGAGCAGCGGTGGCACCTCCAGCTTCCTCCAGCCTCTCACTGATCTCCTCAAGTTCCCTGGAGAGATCAGCTCTCTGCTTCTCAACTTTAGCACGAGCTGCACGCTCAGCCTCGATTTCTTCCTCCAGCTCTTCAATGCGAGCCTGAAATCAGGATTTTTTTTTTTTTTTAGACATTTGAATTTTCCTCTACAAGCCTGAATATTATTGTTTCTCACAAAAGAAGTACCTGGAGCTCTTTAATCTTTTTCTGAAGCTGGGCACCCAGGGTCTGTTCATCTTCAATCTTGCTCAGAAGTTGACTTGTTTCAAAGTCCTTCCTGTTTTGATGAAATGGGAAAAGTAACATGTAAATATTTTTATAAACAGATTTGTATTTGTTGCTTTATCATTGTAAGACCCACTCACTTCTTGATCTTCTCATCAGACTGCTGCTTGTCGTTCTCCAGGTCCATTATGGACTCTTGGGCCAGTTTCAAGTCACCTTCAAGCTTTCTCTTGGCTCTCTCAAGGTCCATACGCAGCTTCTTCTCTTGTTCCAGAGAACCTTCAAGCTAAATTTGATAATGCATCTTATTAAAACACCTGATAATCATAACTGCTGAATCTTTTATGAATTACAGTATGGATATTTACATCATCAACTTGTTGTTCAAGCTTGGTCTTGGATTTGGTCAGAGTGTTGACTTTGTCTTCCTCTGCCTGGAGATCATCCAGAGTCTGCTGGTGTGCCTCTTGGAGGGCTTTCTTCTCCTTAGTGAGCTTGGCAATGTTCTCATCCAGAGATGCCATTTCTTCAGTGAGGTTCTTGACCTGTGCGAAATAATTTCATAGGACCATATTACTACCTGTAATCATTACCTACGTTTTTTGTGGAAGATAAGAGTAGCACTTTCTTATCTTTAGTAAGTAATTTCCTAATCTCAATTACTATCACTCAGATCCACAACAGTGGCGTGTAAAGCATCTAACCATAGTCTCAGTCTGGATTTAGTGACTGTATCAATAGTACAGTGTGTAGCATTTGTTCATTTACAGTGCAACACACAAACCTTGTTCTCGGTGGCATGTTTCTCCTTCTCCACTTTGGCCAAGGTGAGCTCCAGGTCATCAATGTCCTTCTTCAGCTCAGAGCACTCATCCTCCAGTTTCCTCTTCTTGGCAGTCAGCTCAGCATTGATTTCCTCCTCGTCCTCCAGTCTCTCATTTGTCTCCTTGAGCTTAGCTTCAAGCTGGATCTTGCTTTTGATGAGTTGCTCACATCTTTCCTCAGCATCAGAAAGGCTCTCTGATTCCTGTTAATGTGGGTTTTTAATATAATAAATTCCAATTTTATTAGAAATGTACTTAAACTCTGTATGGAAACTTACAGAGGCTACTGCTAGTTGCAGGTCATTTTTCTCCTGTTGCAGAGAAACCATCTTCTCCTCAAGCTCTTTCTTCCTAGCCAGTGCTTTTGCCAAGTCCTCCTTCATTTTCTCAAAGTTCTCCTTCATGGCTGCCATTTCCTTCTCAGTCTCTGCAGTCTTGAGAAGAGGCTTGATCTTGAAGTACAACTTCATCCATGGCCAGTGTTTCACATTCATGAATGAGCGGATGTTGTATTGGATGGAATAGATGGATTCCCTGGAATTTAAGATGAATTCGGTCACCTATTGTATTGTTTCTGTACTGGTTTTGTATATGTTTTCCATCTTTTGTCATCTTAACATACCTCCTCTCCATCATCTTGGAAAACTCCCTCCTCATGATGAAACCACGACACAAAGCCTGAGTCATGGTCACCAGATGGGCTAGTTTATCATCTCGCATCTCCTCAAGGGTTCCCAGCAGACCGGCTTTGAAGAACACCTGCAGGTTCAGAAAGATAATCAGATCCTTTATTTAAGGAAATTTTACAACGGAAATGTATAATAAGTCTTTTAATAGATTTTATTTATGTACATTTAAAAGGTAAATGTTCCTTTAATTTGTATTTTTCTAGAAATCAGATAATCAGAGTGTTTTTAGTACCAACAATAATACTTTTGTTCTGACAAAACTACAAACCTTGGTGTGTCCAAACTTGTACTGTGTATGATCCACATCAATGGAGCCCAAGAGTTTCTCTGAAGCTTTCTTGTTGTCAATGAACTGTCCCTCTGGGATGACGCTGGCATTCAAGACTTTGTATCTAAAATGATATATTTATTACAGAATATATAATGTACATATTTTCATGTGTTTGCCCACAACTCATGTGTAGAACTGAAGGTATTTTGAGGTGTTTTACAATTAGCATTAATTATATGTAGAATTCAGATGACCTCTGTTTGAAGTCACCATAGAGGATCCTGCTGGGGAATCCCTTTCTGCAGATTCTGATACCCTCCAGCACACCATTACACCTCAACTGGTGGATGACCAGGAAGTTCTCCATCAAACCTAGAGGTTCCAGTTCAGTGCATAAATATGATGCTGTTTAATTATTCATTATAAATGTAGGAAAATGTGAAGAGAACTGACCTGGAGTCTTGGACTCATTTGGAATCAAGCAACGCACAAAGTGAGGGTGAGTGCTCCTCAAGTTGCTCATCAGCTTGCCCAAGTTCTCCTGTAGATGTCACACTTCAAAAGTCAGTCATTGCATAGATTTTGTTTATTGTATATTCACACGAATAAGCTGAAATATTTACCCTAAACAATGCAGACACTGTCTGGAAGGAACCACCCTTCTTTTTGCCAGCCTTCTTTCCAGCATCAGCTGCACATCAGAGTTAAAGTGTATTGATATTCTTTGCTTTATATATGTACAAGTTTATATCAGAAACAGCACATTTAAGCTGCAGTTTATCAGCAGTAATAGTTCATATCTATAAATGTTGCTCTTACCATCACCAGCATGGGCTGCATAAAGGTGGCACATCAGTTTGTTTGCTGATTTCTGGTACAGCTGTACAACAGAGTCGTTCAGTGGATCCTTGTTCTTTTCCAACCAGCCGGTAATGTTGTAGTCCACAGTGCCGGCGTAGTGCACCAGGGAGAAGTGAGCCTCAGCTTTGCCTTTGCCAGGCTTTGGCTTCTGGAAGGCGTTGCATTTGCCAAGGTGCTGGTCATGAAGTTTGTTCTTGAAGGACATGTCTGTAGCCTTGGGGAACATGCACTCCTCTTCAAGGATGGAGAAGATGCCCATTGGCTGTTGGTGACAGATTTTTTATTAGAGATCACTGGAGTTTTAGTGGTGAAAGTATGATTATTTTATTGATGACATTAATTGTACTGACACCACAATAACTTACCTTCTCAATAAGCTCAATGCAGGCAGCCAAGTCCATACCAAAGTCAATGAACTCCCACTCGATACCTTCTTTCTTGTACTCCTCTTGTTCCAGCACGAACATGTGGTGGTTGAAAAACTGTTGCAGTTTCTCATTTGTGAAGTTAATGCAGAGCTGCTCCAAGCTGTTGTACTGTTAGAGTTCAGCAATAGATTAGACATTGTCAAAGTATTGCAGAAACCATCAGAGCACATATCATGGAGGAAAACATTTATTTACATCAAAGATCTCAAATCCAGCGATGTCCAGCACACCGATGAAGTACTGCCTTTGCTGCTTTGTGTCCAACATCTCATTGATACGAATGACCATCCACAAGAACATTTTCTCATAGATGGACTTAGAAAGGGCAGACACGGAATTGTTCACCTGAAAGTATAATCCATAATTGTTTATTCGTTCTGTGAAAACTCAAACTTTAATTCTTTTTTCTATTAGTCACTAATGATACGTTACCTGTGGTACAGTCTGGCCTTTGGTCACAAACTCGTTTCCGACTTTGACTCTGGGGTAACACAAAGCTTTCAGCATGTCAGCTGAGTTCAGTCCAATGAGGTACGCGATTTTATCAGCAACTGATGTCAAGAAAGCAATGTCATTCTTACATGATAAAGGTTACTTGTTCTATATGAAACTATTTATTTCTTTAAATGTACCCTCTGTGCCATCAGGCTCAGCCTGCTCCTCTCTCTGCTTCTGCTTGAACTTCATGTTGCCATGATGCATCACAGCACCGGTCAGCTTGTAGATATTAAATTTCTCATCAGCAGTGAAGCCAAGAATGTCAATGGCAGTCTGTTTGATAAAGAGAAGACATTGGTCATGTTATCTTTTAAATTAAAACACACACAAACATGTTTATAAAATAATTTCTTCCTACATCTGTGGCAATGAACTCCTCCACATCATCAATGCTCTTGACTGTGATTTCACCCTGGCTGATCATTGGGTAATCATAAGGGTTGGTGGTGATGAGCAGTGCCTCTGTACAAGGATAAAATAATTCATTGTCATTCACACAAATCTGTTCTTTAAACTAACATGCAGGGATTTTAGTAACATTGCAGTACATGAGATTTCTTACCAAGCAGCTCGGGTTTGTGTCCAGTCATGAGCTGGTAGAAAATGTGGTAGCTTCTCTCAGCAGACAGCTGGAAAGTGACTCTTGACTTTTCCAGCAGATCTGTTCATTGTTTTGTAACACATTAATCATGAACATGCCCAGACTTTACAAAAATATGTAGTATTGCTTATGTACTACATATGCACATAAGCCAAAATAAAATGGAATTTGCTGGTATTGTCAGCTAAATCTTACAAGTTTCAATATCAGCTGAGGCCAGCTTGCCGGTTTGCCCAAAATGAATTCTGATGAATTTACCCTGAAATTAAAACCATTTAAGATTAAAGCAATGTACTTTTATGTTTTTTTTTTTATCATTCTCATTGTGTTAGCTTATTTGTATGCTTACAAAACGAGATGAATTGTCATTCCTCACGGTCTTTGCATTACCATAAGCCTCCAGCAGTGGGTTGGCTGCAACAATTTGGTCTTCCAAGGAGCCCTTGCAACAGAAGCAGATGTTTATAATAGATATTTGACAAATGATAAAAATGTAGATTTTGCATTTAGTAAATTTTTTCACTTACTTGCATTTTTCCAGCAGCAGGCTCTGCCTTTTTCTGTCCAGTCACTGCGATTGTTGCAAAGTACTGAATGACACGTTTTGTGTTCACAGTCTTTCCTGCACCAGATTCTCCACTGGAGTAAAATGAACATAATTGGGTTTACTCTGTACTTCATATCAAGTTTAATGAACACCACGGCAAATGAAATTATTCAGATATGAGTTTGAACTTACGTAATCAGTATAGACTGGTTTTCACGATCTAAAAGAACAAAGAGAATCATAACCTCATTTATCTACACATTCTTGTGTGCTCTTTGAACATACCCCTGCCATAAACATTTATTCCATTACCCTTAAAGTGGTTGACAATATCATACCAGTGTGCATGAACTGATAGGCGTTATCAGAGATGGAGAAGATGTGAGGTGGGGCTTCAACTCTCTTTTTTCCTCTGTATCCCACCACAACAACAGTGTCATACACTGGGAGCCACTTGTATGGGTTCACAGTGACGCAGAACAACCCTGAGTAGGTCTGAAGAAGTGTCCAGAGAAATTTTTAATTATGTGTTAGTGCACACTCTTCATGTTATTCAGTATTAGGTGATTCTTACATAGATCATCCATGCTGCGTAACGCTCCTTGAGGTTGTACAGCACAGACGGTTCACTGAGGTGAGTCATCATGGCCATGTCCTCAATTTTGTCAAACTTTGGAGGATTCATTGGAAAGATTTCATCTTCCTTAACGGTGACAGTCTGTAAAATAAAGGTACATAATTTTCCTTTACCCTCTGTGACATTAACACAGCTACACAGCTTTTTATATTTGAGGTAAAGTTAGATTTATACTTGTCACTTACTTTTCCATCCTGAGTTTCTACAGTGGCTTTGCCACCCTCTTTACTCTTCAGTGTACCCTTGACGTATATCTCAGTTGCATGGGTCACAAAAACTGCCGATTTTGCATCAAAAGGCCTGGTCTGAGCTTCAAGCCTCTCCCTTTCCGGCTTCCGGAGGAAGATGGCTGCAGGCCAAAACACTCCATTTCTCCATCCCCCATGGTGGTGTGTTACTGGGGAATCAAACCATACTTGTAATTTGAATAGCATACTCACTTGTGATATGATGTAACTTGATGTTTCCCATATTGTACTGATTAGCCATTTAACATTTGTACACCATTAGTGAGTTTTCTAGATTTTATTAAAATGTAGATACATTTTTGTATTCACAAACTTATTTTTCTTGCACTGTTTTAAATATAAATTAACAACCTTAAAAGGAAGCCCTAATATCATTCTCATGTACATAATATTTGCAATGTTTTACCTTAGTTGACTTCTAATTTAGAACTAATGAGCAGAGAAGGACCGGCACTCGCTGGATTCTGTAAAAGTAGAAGAAAGAATTAAATGAATAAACACCATTATCCAAGAAATTTGAAAACTAAAAATAATTAACAGTTACATGTAGATTTAAGACACACCTAAACCCTCACCTAGCAGGGTGGAAGAGATAGGCTCAGTCTTTTGAGGACAGTCTTATATAGTGATATTAATGTTCACTCAGCAGATCCAACTGGCCAAGTTTGGTCATGAATACAGCCCTGATGTATTTCTTCTCTAAGTAAACATCACGTGTGATGTGTGTTTGTGTATCATATTATATAATAAAATATTAGTCTTCTGTTTAATGACTATTGCTGTACTTGGTTTCATACATTGTTAATCTTTGTAAAAGTTTTATTTTCTTTACCTTCCCAATTTTAACTAAATAATTAAAAATCTTTGATCGGATACTCAAGTTGGTCCAATAAAAATTAAAATGTAACACTTCAGTGCACAAGGTTAAATTGTTTTTCTCAAAGACTTAAAGGATCAATACGAAGTATGTGTGTGCGCCACTTGAATTTTCAAGTAAAGCTTACCGGCACTGTTATTTTTACATTTGAATGCTGTGCCATGTTAAAATGATCTAACGTCACTTGAAGACTATGTTTTTTAATGAGTTTGGCACTGAAGATTACTAAGATCAGGTTTATGACCGGTGTTCTCATGCAGGGACAGAGTGATCTTTTTATGTTATAAATATTTTTACAAGGCACATGCATTAGTCCTCTTTGGAAACTGTCAATATCATGAGACCTTTATAAACTGCCAAAACGATTTAATTCTTATTTTAAAATCTAAAAACTGAAGCATAATGTATTATTCTTTATAAGACTTTCTCCTTATGTATTCTAATGAAATGCTGAAAATGTCAGTATATTTTAGATATGCCAACAAAGTACTAGTAAGAGATTAGAACGAAATTCATTCATTTTTCTTGATTAACTGTTCATTTATATCTAACCACGGTCATTTGGGGTGAGGTACAGGGAAATCCAAATATCTTTTTCCAATACCATATTCTAACATGTATTAAATGACAGTGAATGTCTTGCCAGATATTTACTAAGCAGTAAAAGTTCAGAGGTTGTTGTGCTTGTGATGCACTGGATGCATAATTTTAATTTCTGTAACCCTATCTTAGTTTAACCTTTTTAGAATTTAATGTGACTGTAGAAACTAATTCAGCCATGGTCTCAGGACATAGGAATTTTAATCCCCTTCTGAAGTGTGTATAAAACAGTTTAGCCAGACTCCCTTAAACTTTTCCAGATGCTTTTTGTCAGTCTCTGAGTAAGTCCTGGTTAAGTTCAAATTTAACTAGGTTATGTTTATTCAGTGTAAAATATTACAATATTACAGGTAATAGTTTCAGAGTAAAGGCTTTTGGTCACAGACATATGGTCATTTGTATTATTTTTTGAATAATCTAAACAGTAAAGCAGACTGGATTTGTGGTGATTTTAGACATTGTACCAGATTACTAGTGGATGCTTTCTGAAATTATAAAACAAGTTTTTAACTAATGTATAAATATAAGCTTACATTTACATTTACAAAGCTGATATGCCACACATCTTCAGAGATAGCCACAAATGCCTGGCCAATAAAATGGTCCATGAGGTAGCTTAGTGTTTTGTTCTGACCTAAATGCCCTGTCAATGGATTACAAAGAGCAACATAATAATAACATTTAACGACAGATTAATGAGAATTTGTCAAGAATTTACTGGGATTCACATTCTTTGGTTTGGGTCTCCTGTGTCATCTATAATAATAGCAAAAGCAAGAATATTGCAACATTGTTCTGAACTAGCTGATCAATTAATTACTGTACACTTGTTTAAAGGCATGTTTTTCTTATTTTGTTTTTTGCTCAGTGCTTTTTACAGATTATAATCTGTTTGTGTATAATGCTTCTGGCCTGACATGGAGATTGAGAACATCTGTCAGGGTGAATCAGGTGCATCACTGTTTACAATTTTTTCGTTTTTTCAGAAATGTTTAATTAGGTTTTAGTACTGATATATTATTGGGTTTAGTATTAATTTATTATCTATAATCTTTTAGATTTTAGATAATATAATCTAAAAGAATTGTGAAAACATGATTTAAATATGATTAGCAGTAAGATTTAAGACACTCATAAACCCTGACCTTGAAGGCCTGATGTATTTCTTTCTTGAGTAGACATCAAATGTCTAAGTTACAATGTTACAAATTAGTATTTAGCGATGCTTCAAAATTGTAATAGTATTTAAAGTTTCACGTGGCAGGAAAATGTAGCAACACATGCTCCACCATGGACCAGTGATGGTTCAAGTTCCTGCTGCCTCTTACGTATACTGTAGATTGCTCTGTTTTGCTAAATTATGTACTGTAATTTGTTCATTTATTAACAAATTAGAGTATACTACACCTCATATTTTAATTTATAATGGGGTCATCAGAATGCATCTTCATCATAATTCGTGGACTACCTGTATTATGTGTATTGATTGTTGCAGTGTTCGGTTTTGTTACATGTTAAATTCCGATTCAGTTAAAATCTGCTCTTTAGTTGGATGTGTGTAGTAAAAGTGTTTTAAATATGATGGATGTGTGACAGCCACTTGCAAATTCATGTTAACTCTTCAGACACTGTTATTTTTACATTTGAAGGCTTTGCTATCTTAGGATAATTAACTCAAAGACTATGCTTTTAAATGAGTTTAGCACATAAGATTGCTAAGATCAGTTTTTGTTCTGTTCTGGCATTCTGTTGCAGAGACAGAGTGATCTTTTTATGGTTTAAATATTTTGTACTAGAAACAAGCAAGATGTGTAGACAAAGTACATACACACACACAACAAAAATGAAATAGTATATTTGTTTATTTATTTTCACTAACCGTTTTATTGTTACAGTATATGTCCCAAGAGCACTCAGGGTGAGATTCTAACACACCCTCAGTTCACACTCACAGTTATTTGCTAACTCACCGCACTATATTTAAGAGTGAAATATTAAATACATAGAAATCCAAAGATCTTTCCAATACCATATTTCAACGTGGTATTAAATTGTAGAAAATACGCACTTGACAGATATTTACTATACACTTGTTCAGAAGTTGATGATTGATAAAATTAGCTCGCTTCACCTTCTTATTACGGTTCACTGCGGATAGAGACACCATATTAGTCTTTGTCCCTTTGTAGTTTTAATTTGTTAACAAAATATTTATTTAGCTACAATCATATTTAAAAAATTGTAAACACATTTTTAAACGCAAATATTATACATACATGTATGTATTAAATACTAATATTTTGTTAAACACCTTGGTTTTCAATTGTGCAGAAAATGGAACAATTGGTTTACAGGTTTGTATTTTACAAATACTTGTGCGAAGAGATCTGTGGAATTTGCAAATAATGGTGTTAAAAGATCACTTAGAGCACTGAAATGTCTCCATGATGACTCAATGGGTGCCAAATGACTATTCAAAATTCCTGACTTAATTCAAGTGAATGGAACATCTCTGCTACACACTGCAGCTGTGGCATCGCAGTATTCGCCTTATTTATTTTTAGAGGCCAAGCAGCTTTTTTTTTTCTTCTTGTTTTGGGTTGGGTGGTGGTGATGCACTCTGAGTGCAACTTTGATGTGAAAGACATCTACTATACTTGTAGCGTATTGTTGCTTCAAATGTGGCGTTTGGAAAGTTTTGCTTTGAGTAGAAATGTTTATAGTGTTATTGGTATTGCATTTATATTGTGCTTCATCTTTTCACTTTTCCAGCTTGTGGTTCTGAACATTGATGCGTTGATCATCACTGTCTCTTCAACTAGGACCAAAAAAATTGCAGGTAAGTAGAATAATTTCAACAGGTAAGTGCTGACATTTCTTTTGTTCTTATAAACTTATGATTCCCTTAATTTTAAATACCTTGTTTTTTTGTTTTTTTACAACATGGCAGTTTGCATGCATATCTTAGATTTAAAATGTATTCAATCTGTTAACACAGCCTTTATTATTTTATTTTATTATTATTATTATTTTTTACATTTATTGTTTTTAATGATTGATTATCATATATTTTAATTGGACACCATATTTAATATGTACTATGATAACATTCTTTTAAAATGTATACGTAATTTTTAAGAATTTTGTTCTCTGGAGGCTAGAAAATATGTTGCTCTGTAACTCGGTCTGTGAATGTTACATTTGTTGTAAGAAATATCAGGTACAGCATTATAATAATAATAATTCCTCTTGAAAATTAAGTCTATTGTTAGACTGTTTACCAGACTACTAAAAGATGTACTATACATATATAGCAAATGCCAATTCCTTTTTTCGTATAATTATAATGTAGAAAAGTAAATCAAGAAGGTCATCAGGATCATTTACCAAGCAGTGACATAATAGCATGTTTCAGAGCCGACCTAAGTAACCTTGTGCAGCATTTCCACATGCTGTCTGGCATCAAGCAGCTCCTGTTTGGCCTCATTTCCTCAGTCTCTGCCAGCATTGGGTTATTCCTGTTCTCCACTCTGACAATCCAGAAATCTTTTATATCTTGAGGATCAGTTGAAGGTCATAATGTCAGAGTCGCCATTGTTGATGGATAATTGAATTATTCTCATTCACACTATAAATCCAAAACAACTAATATGAAGTGATTTGTAAATTTATTAAACGACCTTTTCTTAAGTTTAGACAAGTATGAGGTAATTAAGTAATCCTAAGTGACATGTTCCTGTAACGGCTAAAGAAACATAAAACTTCATAAATGTTTTTTATAATATTTACTTTTGTTACAGCATGATTAAATGTGTCTAATGTGAATATATTTCCATTTTATTATGTTTGACCACTTTTGCTGTTTTCACATTGGATAAAATTTGCATATGAAAATATTATTCAGTAGTTTCAGATATATATACTTCTTTTATATATATATATATATATATATATATATATATATATATATATATATATATATATATATATATATATATATATATATCTTCTTCTTCTTCTTCGGCTGCTCCATTAGGGGTCGCCACAGCGGATCATCCGTCTCCATACCACCCTGTCCTCTACATCTGCCTCTTTCACACCAACTACCTGCATGTCTTCCCTCACCACATCCATGAACCTCCTCCTTGGCCTTCCTCTTTTCCTCCTACCTGGTGGCTCCATCTTCAGCATTCTTCTACCAATATAATTCATGTCCCTTCTCTGCACATGTCCAAACCATCTCAATCTCGCCTCCCTCACCTTGTCACCAAAACATCCTACATGTGCTGTCCCTCTAATAAACTCATTTCTAATCTTGTCCATCCTCGTCACTCCCAACAAAACCTTAACATCTTCAGCTCTGCTACCTCCAGCTCTGCCTCCTGTCTTTTACTCAATGCCACTGTCTCTAATCCATACAACATCGCAGGTCTCACCACAGTCCTATAAACTTTCCCTTTCATTCTTGCAGATACCCTACTATCACAAATCACTCCTGTCACTCTTCTCCACCACTCCACCCTGCCTGCACTCTTTTCTTTACTTCTCTAACACACTCTCCATTACTTTGCACTGTTGACCCCAGGTACCTGAACTCCTCCACCTTCTCCACCTCTTCTCCCTGCAACCGCATCACTCCACTGCCCTCCCTCTCATTCACACACATGTACTCTGTCTTACTCCTACTGACTTTCATTCCCCTTCTCTCCAGCGCATATCTCCACCTCTCCAGGCTCTTCTCAACCTGCTCTCTACTCTCACCACAAATCACAATATCATCTGCAAACATCATAGTCCAGGAGACTCCTGTCTGACCTCGTCCGTCAACCTGTCCATCACCACTGCAAACAGGAAAGGGCTCAGGGCCGATCCTTGATGCAGTCCAACCTTCACCCTGAACCAGTCTGTCGTACCTACTGCACACTTCACTGCCGTCACACTGTCCTCATACATGTCCTGCACCACCCTCACATACTTCTCTGACACACCTGACTTCCTCATACAATACCACAACTCCTCTCTTGGCACTCTGTCGACGCTTTCTCTAAATCCACAAATACACAATGCAATTCCTTCTGTCCTTCTCTATACTTCTCCATCAACATCCTCAAAGCAAATAAGGCATCTGTGGTGCTCTTCCTCGGCATGAAACCATACTGTTGCTCACAGATGGTCACCTCTTCTCTCAGCCTGGCTTCCACTACTCTTTCCCATAACTTCATGGTGTGACTGATCAACTTAATTCCCCTGTAGTTACTGCAGGTCTGCACATCTCCCTTATGCTTAAAGATCGGTACCAGCACACTCCTTCTCCATTCCTCAGGCATCCTCTCCCCTTCCAGAATCCTGTTAAACAATCTGGTTAAAAACTCCACTGCCATCTCTCCTAAACATCTCACGCTTCTACCGGTATGTCATCTGGTCCAACCGACTTTCCATTCTTCATCCTCTTAATCGCTGCTCTCACTTCCTCCTTACTAATCCTATCTACATCCTGCTTCACCAACTCCACATCCTCCAACCTTCTCTCTCTGTGATTTTCCTCATTCATCAGCTGCTCAAAATACTCCCTCCACCTTCTCAACACACTCTCCTCACTAGTCAACACATTTCCTCTCCATCCTTTATTGCTCTAACTTGCAGTACATCCTTCCCAGCTCGGTCCCTCTGCCTGGCCAATCGGTATAAATCCTTTTCTCCTTCCTTAGTGTCCAACCTCTTATACAGCTCCTCATATGCCTTTTCCTTGGCTTTCGCCACATCCCTTTTACCTGCTGCCGCATCTCCTTGTACTCCTGCCTACTTTTCTCATCACTCTGTCGATCCCACTTCTGTTTTGCCAACCTCTTTCCCTAATGCTCTCCTGCACTTCCTCATTCCACCACCACGTCTCCTTGTCTTGCTTTCTATTTCCAGATGTCACACCAAGTACTTTTCTAGCTGCCTCCTCATCACTCCTGCAGTAGTTGCCCAATCATCCGCACCTCTTCACCACCACCAAGCCCCTGTCTGACCTCTTCCCTGAACCTCACACTACACTCTTCCTCCTTCAGTTTCCACCATCTTATTCTTCTTTCAATCCTTACTTTCCTCCTCTTCTTCTTCGCCTCCAAAACCATCCTACAGACCACCATCCGATGCTGTCTAGCTACACTGTCCCCGCCAACACCTTACAGTCTCCAATCTCCTTCAGGTTGCATCTCCTGCATAGCACATAGTCCACCTGTGTGCACCTTCCTCCACTCTTATCGTCACCCTATGATCCTCCTTCTTCTTAAAATACGTGTTCACCACTGCCATTTCCATCCTTTTAGCAAAATCTACCACCATCTGCCCTTCCACATTCCTCTCCTTAAAACCATACCTACCCATCACCTCCTCATCACCTCTGTTCCCTTCACCTACATGCCCATTAAAGTCTGCCCCAATCACCAATCGTTCTTTCCTAGGTACACCATCTACCACTTCATCTAATTCACTCCAGAATCTTTCCTTTTCCTCCATCTCACAGCCAACTTGTGGAGCATAGGCACTGATGACATTTATCATCATCCTTCAACTTCCACCTTCACGATCATCACCCTATCAGAAACTCTCTTCACCTCTACTACACTCTTACTGTACTCTTCCTTCAGAATCACCCCTACACCATTTCTCTTCCCATCCACACCATGATAAAACAGTTTAAACCCACCTCCAATGTTCCTGGCCTTACTCCCTTTCCACTTGGTCTCCTGAACACACAGCATATCTACCTTTCTCCTCTCCATCATATCAGCTATCTCTCTCCCTTTACCCGTCATAGTACCAACATTTAAAGTACCAACCCGAACCTCTACTCTCCTACACTGCTCCTTTTCCTGCCGTCTCTGTAGGCGTCTTCCTCCTCTCCTTCTCCTCCTTGACCAACAGTAGCCCAATTTCCACGGTACCCTGTCGGCTAACGATACCTGTGGCGGTCGTTGTTAACCCGGGCCTCGACCGATCCGGTATGAAATTCTCCTTTGTGATCCGCATATTTGATTTGGCACATGTTTTACGCTGGATGCCCTTCCTAACGCAACCCTCCCCATTTACCGGGCTTGGGACCGGCACTAAGAGTGCACTGGCTTGTGCCCCTAATGGCTGGGTTACATATATATATATATATATATATATATATATATATATATATATATATATATATATATATATATATAAATAAAATGAATCAAAATTAAACTCAATATCAGTAATACTATGCCTTTAGTAGGAATATAAACAGTTGTAATTGTTGCTTAGTATCAGCAGGTTTTATTTTTGCCCATTTTAAAGTGAATATTTTCATTCCCTTTTTTCTCATTTTGTTATGTTGCTAAATAGATTTTACAGATTAAAGTCTTGCGTTTTCTTGGGGATTTGGGCATAACTGTATCACAATTTTAAGGTCTTTTCAGGTATGTGTAATGAGTTTGAACTACTCTGTCTTTGATTCCCTAAGACATGGATCCTTATGCAACTAGAGGGTCCTTTTGTGGTACTGCAGATAATGCAAATAAACATGGGTAAAAACATCAAAGATAAAATATTGAATTTAAATAATATTGTAATTATTACTTTAATGTTCTATTAAAGCTGAGGTTCATGGTAATGTATAATTGTCCACCTGACAGTAAAATTAAATGTTAAGTTCTAATGAACTTAAATCTGAGGTTAATGTAAATGTATAATAGTCCACCTGATGTATGAACTAAGCGAAACTGAATCACAGTTTATTAGGTTGTTTACAGTTGTCTTTTTTTTTTTTAATAGATTGCAAAATATATGTTTATAATGCATAAAACATTTCCAAAGATTTTAAAATATATGTAAATATACAGACAATTACATATGTACAACAACAACATAGTTTTAATTGTCTTAATATACAACTCAAATTCCAGAAATTAGATGTTCTTGAAATTTTGGTAAAATATAGGAATTTCAAATCACATGAGCCAATATTTTATTCACAATAGAACATAGAGAACATGTTTAAACTGGGACATTTTACACTTTTACACAAAATTAGCTCATATCAAATTTGATGCCTGCTACAGGTCTCAAAAAAGTTGGCACGGGGGCACGTTTACCATGGTGTAGCATCTCATCTTCTTTTCCAAACAGTTTGAAGATGTCTGGGCATTGAGGTTATGATTTTCTGGAGTTTTGCTTTTGGAATTTGGTCCCATTCATGCTTGATATCGGTTTTCAGCTGCTGAAGAGTTCATAGTCATCTTTGGCATATTTTTTGTTATGATGTGCCAAATGTTCTCTATACTGTAGGTGAAAGATCTGGACTGCATGCAGGCCAATTCAGCATTCAGACTCTTCTACTCTGAAACCATGCTATTGTAATAGCTGCAGTATGTCGTTTTGCATTGTCCTGCTGAAATAAGGCTTTCCCTGAAATACATGTCATCTGGAGGGGAGCATATGTTGTTCTAAAACCTCTATATACATTTCAGCATTCATTGTGCCTTCCAAAACATGCAAGCTGCCCATATTGTATGCACCGTATTATATACCCCTATACCATCAGAGATGCTGACTTTTGAACTAAACGGTGATAACATGCTGGAAGGTCCCCCCCTCTTTAGCCTGGCATTCAATACAAGGTCTTTGGCCTTGGTCTTTCGTTCCCTTACGCACCAAGATTTCTCCAGTCTCTCTGAATCTTTTGATGATGTTATGTACTTTAGATGATGAGAATTGCAAACCATTTGCAATTTAAAGTATTCCACAATCATTTTACTATAAAAACAGCTAATCATGTAACAAACCTGATGTCAATTAACTTCATTAGTTGCTAGATGTTCTTCCAGCTGAATATTTTCAAAATGTCTGGCTTTTTCAGCTCTTTGTTGCCCGATGCCAACTTTTTTGAGACCTGTAGCAGGCGTCAAAATTTGAAATGATCTTATTTTGTGCATAAAAGTCTAGAATTTCTCAGTTTTTAACATTTATGTTCTCTATGTTCTGTTGTAAATAAAATATTGTCTCATTATAAAATATAAGTCTTTAAGTTTTCATTCGGGTTGTAATATATCTAGCGTCATATGATTTATTTTCGATTCATATCTTTGGCTATGTTTCACATTTTGTGTCAGGGGGTCCCTGCCCCATGTCTTTATCGCTTAAGGGGTTCTTAACCTAAAAAAATTTCAAGGTATTGTCAACTCCACTTTATGACCCTGGACTCTCCAGAGCAGGTTTTCCACAAAAATACTTTAGTACATTCAGCTGTAAATTCCCGTCCAGCATGATGCTCTCATCACCCAGTTCACAGTAGAAATGGGATTGACCAGGTTGATGAGCTGCGGCTAATTTCTTTTTATATAAGCTTCAGCATTCAGGAGTTCAGTCTTGGTTTCATTTTATCCTGGATTTTAGTTTATTGTAAACTGAATTTTAGGCTGTGGCCACCAGTTCCTTCGAAATGAGCAGTTGATTTAGAAACATGACTGAGTCACATGACCTGAGTTTTATATAAGTGGAAGTTTGTGTTTAAAAATTATGAATGGTTTTGGAACTGAATAAAGCAGCTGATATCAAGTATATCAAGTTTACAGAATTTATTGAAGTTCAAGCAAAGACAAAAACAATGGCATATTATATGATTGTTGTCTTGTCTTATCTTGTCCTGTCTTCATCCTTTATTCAGCCAACTCCTTGCTCTAAAATTATAAAGAAAAAAATTGAGTTATATAAATACAATATAAATACCTTTTCTCATTATAAATGCAGAATAACAAAATGTAAAATTATGATTGAACTAACTACATACCTTTCCAACATCTCTGCTCTTGGTTCTCAGCTTGTTGACCTGGGATTCAGCAATGTCAGCACGCTCCTGAGCTTCTTCCATCTCATGCTGGACTTTCCTGTACCTGGACAGGTGAGTGTTTGCCTGCTCCTCCTGTGATTAATAAGCATTATTCACTTTAGTGCTGCTGTAAGTACAATATCAGCATGTATATGAGTACATAGTGACACACTTACAGCTTCCTCAGCCTGCCTCTTGTAGGCCTTTACTTTCAGCTGCAGTTTATCCACAAGGTCCTGCAGTCTATTCACGTTCTTCTTATCCTCCTCAGTCTGCAATAGTTGATGTTTATTTAGGATTTGTTTAGTTTCATTGTTTTTCTTCACATGGACTGTATGGTGATAAACATATTATGTACCTGGTAGGTGAGTTCCTTCACTCTCCTCTCATATTTACGGACTCCTTTAACGGCTTCAACGCCACGTTTCTGCTCGGCTTCGACCTCACTCTCCAGTTCACGCACCTAGATCAGACCTTACATTTATAGAAAACTTTCTAACAAAATATATTCACACTTTTCTTTACTGGTTTAAATACTGCAACTAACCCTGGATTCCAGTTTCTGGAGCTGCTTCTTTCCACCCTTCATGGCAAGATTCTCAGCTTCATCCAGACGGTGCTGCAGATCTTTGACTGTAATCTCAAGGTTCTTCTTCATCCTCTCCAGGTGAGAACTGGTATCCTGCTCTTTCTTCAGCTCTTCAGCCATCATAGCAGCCTATCGAGTGGGTCATAAACGTGTCAGGATTACATTTCAAGCATTTGTAAAGGACATTGGTAAAAAAGTATTTATGAACACTCACATCTGTGATGGCCTTCTTGGCCTTCTCCTCAGCATTCCTGGCCTCCTGGATAGTATCATCCACCTCACCTTGTACCTGCACCAGATCACCCTCAAGCTTCTTCTTGGTGTTGATTAGACTGGTGTTCTGTTGTTTAAAAAATAAAATAAAACATTAGGATAATTGTACATAAAATGTAAAATCGGCACCAAAGTTTGTTGTAGGAACAAACCTGAGAGTGCAGCAGTGCCACACGCTCACTGGCATCAACCAGCTCCTGTTCAGCCACTTTGCGGCCCCTTTCTGTCTGCTCCAGTGCAACTCTCAGTTCCTCAATCTCTGCCAGCATCAGGTTATTCCTGCGCTCCACCATGGCCACCTGCTCCTTCATTTCTTCTTGTCCTCTGACAGCCTCATCAAGGTGCAGTTGGGCATCCTGGTGTGACAGTGGATATCACTTTGACTACATTTATCATATGAAACAAAAGAAAACTTGTAAATAAAAAAAAAAAAAATTAAGGCAGACCTTGAGCTGTCCTTGGACATTCCTGAGCTGTTTCTGGGCTTCAGCAGCCTGGCGGTTGGCATGGCTCAGCTGAATCTCCATCTCATTCAGATCACCCTCCATCTTCTTCTTGACCCTCAAAGCATCATTCCTGCTCCTAACCTCAGAGTCCAGAGTAGTCTGCATGGACTCAATCACCCTCTGGCTGTTTCTCTTGATCTGCTCCATCTCCTCATCTTTCTCAGCCAGTTTCCTGTCTATTTCACTCTTAACCTGGTTGAGCTCAAGCTGGACACGAAGGATCTTGGACTCTTCATGTTCAAGTGTACCCTGAAAAATATGTTCAATGTTCAATATGATGCAGATCCAGTTGTACTTTATTTCTACTTGTTGCAGTTATGTATAGTAACCTCAGCTTCCTCAAGAGCAGTCTGATTTCTGATTTCTCAGTTTCCACTGTCTTCTTTGCCTTCTCCAGCTCATGAATGGTCTTTCCAGTCTCTCCAATCTGTTCAGTCAAGTCAGAGATCTCATCTGCAGAAGAAACATTTCAGGTGAATGTTTTGGATACTTGTGCTTTAGTAAAATTCAGTAAGTAATAGAAAATGCAGTTTTGTTTGGGTTACATACGCTGCAGATTCTTGTTCTCCCTCTTCAGGGTCTCGAGATGATCAAGAGCTTCTTCATATGAGTTCTTCATCTTAAAGAGTTCAGTACTGAGAGAACGAGCTTCTTTCAGAGCTCCCTCCAGTTCAGCCTGACCTTCCTCAAACTTCTGCTTCCATTCTGCCAAGACCTGAAAATATGGAGGACAGTTACATACTATGCTAATTGTACAGATCAGCATTGTCTTGTACACATTCAGGTGACAGATTCTAGACCTTGTCAAAGTTCCTCTGTTTCTTGTCGAGGTTAGCAGCCAGAGCGTTGGATCGCTCAACATCAATCATGAGGTCCTCCACTTCACCCTGCAGTCTCTGCTTGGTCTTCTCCAGAGAAGCACATTTGGAGTTCACGGCTTCAATGGTTTCCTCAGCCTCTTGAAGGCGCTGAGCAAGCTTTTTCCTAGGTGGATAACAAAGTTTGGTTTGCATCACTGATAATGTGTAAGGGCATCATTTTTTCATAAAACCATGTCTTATGTGTTTTTACTTGGCCTCCTCAAGCTCCTCTGTACGCTGGATGGCATCAGTCTCATATTTGGTTCTCCATTGAGCCACCTCACTGTTGGCCTTTGACATTGAACGCTGAAGCTCAGCCTTGGCCTCCTGCTCTTCCTCAAACTGCTCTCTGAGAAGATCACAGTCGTGGCGAGCTGATTGGACAGCATGAGCCAGAGCGTTCTTTGCCTAGAAGTAAAATTTGTTATGTATATTTATATTTGTTAGTGTTCATATTGTTATTATTATACCATTTGTCAGAGTTGCAACGAACTGTGTGTGTTCTACCTTGACTTCCTCCTCGATATGTCTTTTGAGTTCCTCGATCTGCTGAGTGTAAGCTTGTTTTCCTCTGGTCAGCTGAGAAACAAGTGCTTCTTTCTCCTCCAGCTGACGGCTGAATTCACCTTTAACAGGAGTGTGAATTATGTTACTAAAACTGATCGTGTGATTTCAGGATTCTCCGCTTTATCGTGATTTAACGTACCATTCTCAGTCTGAAGGCGGGCTTTTTGTGTGCTGATGTCATTGAGTTGACGAACATGTTCATCATTCTTAGCTTTGAGTTCACTCAGCTGGTCCTCTACGGTGCGGCACATCTTTTCTAGGTTAGCCTGGAAAGAGAAGCGTACGTATATAATGCAGATATATTTAAATGTAGTAAAACACGTCCTTTCTGCCTGTGAATGTATCTCCAATTGTTGTTGACTCAGAACCTTAAGACACTTCAGGCTTTAGATGAAGTTAACCAGGATGATGAGATTTTAATGTCTAATACCTTTGATTTGGCCACAGCTTCCATGTTACTGGAGAGATCATCGATCTCCATTTTATATTCACTCTTCTCCTTCTCCAGCTTCTGTTTGACACGCTGAAGGTTGTCGATCTGTTCTCCGAGCTCAGCAACGCTGTCAGCTTGTTTCTTGCGGAGTGCAGCAGCTGTAGCTTCATGCTGCAGAGTGGATTCTTCCAGATCACGACGCAGTTTCTGGAACTCGGCCTCGCGCTTCTTGTTCATCTCAATCTGAGCAGCGGTGGCACCTCCAGCTTCCTCCAGCCTCTCACTGATCTCCTCAAGTTCCTGGAGAGATCAGCTCTCTGCTTCTCAACTTTAGCACGAGCTGCACGCTCAGCCTCGATTTCTTCCTCCAGCTCTTCAATGCGAGCCTGAAATCAGGATTTTTTTTTTTTTTAGACATTTGAATTTTCCTCTACAAGCCTGAATATTATTGTTTCTCACAAAAGAAGTACCTGGAGCTCTTTAATCTTTTTCTGAAGCTGGGCACCCAGGGTCTGTTCATCTTCAATCTTGCTCAGAAGTTGACTTGTTTCAAAGTCCTTCCTGTTTTGATGAAATGGGAAAAGTAACATGTAAATATTTTTATAAACAGATTTGTATTTGTTGCTTTATCATTGTAAGACCCACTCACTTCTTGATCTTCTCATCAGACTGCTGCTTTTCGTTCTCCAGGTCCATTATGGACTCTTGGGCCAGTTTCAAGTCACCTTCAAGCTTTCTCTTGGCTCTCTCAAGGTCCATACGCAGCTTCTTCTCTTGTTCTAGAGAACCTTCAAGCTAAATTTGATAATGCATCTTATTAAAACACCTGATAATCATAACTGCTGAACCTTTTATGAATTACAGTATGGATATTTACATCATCAACTTGTTGTTCAAGCTTGGTCTTGGATTTGGTCAGAGTGTTGACTTTGTCTTCCTCTGCCTGGAGATCATCCAGAGTCTGCTGGTGTGCCTCTTGGAGGGCTTTCTTCTCCTTAGTGAGCTTGGCAATGTTCTCATCCAGAGATGCCATCTCTTCAGTCAGGTTCTTGACCTGTGTGAAATAATTTCATATGACCATATTACTACCTGTATACTTGTATTTCTTTTTTATTAAATATATGTTTTCTGTAATAAATACCTACATGTTTCTTGTGGAAGATAAGAGTAGCACTTTCTTATCTTTAGTAAGTAATTTCCTAATCTCAATTACTATCACTCAGATCCACAACAGTGGCGTGTAAAGCATCTAACCATAGTCACAGTCTGGATTTAGTGACTGTATCAGTAGTACAGTGTGTAGCTTCTGTTAATTTACAGTGCAACACACAAACCTTGTTCTCGGTGGCATGTTTCTCCTTCTCCACTTTGGCCAAGGTGAGCTCCAGGTCATCAATGTCCTTCTTCAGCTCAGAGCACTCATCCTCCAGTTTCCTCTTCTTGGCAGTCAGCTCAGCATTGATTTCCTCCTCGTCCTCCAGTCTCTCATTTGTCTCCTTGAGCTTAGCTTCAAGCTGGATCTTGCTTTTGATGAGTTGCTCACATCTTTCCTCAGCATCAGAAAGGCTCTCTGATTCCTGTTAATGTGGGTTTTTAATATAATAAATTCCAATTTTATTAGAAATGAACTTAAACTCTGTATGGAAACTTACAGAGGCTACTGCTAGTTGCAGGTCATTTTTCTCCTGTTGCAGAGAAACCATCTTCTCCTCAAGCTCTTTCTTCCTAGCCAGTGCTTTTGCCAAGTCCTCCTTCATTTTCTCAAAGTTCTCCTTCATGGATGCCATTTCCTTCTCAGTCTCTGCAGTCTTGAGAAGAGGCTTGATCTTGAAGTACAACTTCATCCATGGCCAGTGTTTCACATTCATGAATGAGCGGATGTTGTATTGGATGGAATAAATGGATTCCCTGGAATTTAAGATGAATTAGGTCACCTATTGTATTGTTTCTGTACTTGGTTTGTCCATGTGTCCATCTTTTGTCATCTAAACATACCTCCTCTCCATCATCTTGGAAAACTCCCTCCTCATGAGGTAGCCACGGCACAAAGCCTGAGTCATGGTCACCAGATTGGCTAGTTTATCATCTCGCAACTCCTCAAGGGTTCCCAGCAGACCGGCTTTGAAGAACACCTGCAAGTTCAGATAGATAATCAGATCCTTTATTTAAGGAAATTCTACAACGGAAATGTATAATAAGTCTTTTAATACTTATTATTTATGTACATTTAAAAGGTAAATGTTCCTTTCATTTGTATTTTTCTAGAAATCAGAAAATTGGAGTGTTTTTAGTGCCAACAATAATACTTTTGTTCTGACAAAACTACAAACCTTGGTGTGTCCAAACTTGTACTGTGTATGATCCACATCAATGGAGCCCAAGAGTTTCTCTGAAGCTTTCTTGTTGTCAATGAACTGTCCCTCTGGGATGACGCTGGCATTCAAGACTTTGTATCTAAAATGATATATTTATTACAGAATATATAATGTACATATTTTCATGTGTTTGCCCACAACTCATGTGTAGAACTGAAGGTATTTTGAGGTGTTTTACAATTAGCATTAATTATATGTAGAATTTAGATGACCTCTGTTTGAAGTCACCATAGAGGATCCTGCTGGGGAATCCCTTTCTGCAGATTCTGATACCCTCCAGCACACCATTACACCTCAACTGGTGGATGACCAGGAAGTTCTCCATCAGACCTAGAGGTTCCAGTTCAGTGCATAAATATGATGCTGTTTAATTATTCATTATAAATGTAGGAAAATGAGAAGAGAACCTACCTGGAGTCTTGGACTCATTTGGAATCAAGCAACGCACAAAGTGAGGGTGAGTGCTCCTCAAGTTGCTCATCAGCTTGCCCAAGTTCTCCTGGAGATGACACACATCATAAGTCAGTCATTGCATAGATTTTTCACTGTATATTTACACCAATAAGCTGAAATATTTACCCTAAACAATGCAGACACTGTCTGGAAGGAACCACCCTTCTTTTTGCCAGCCTTCTTTCCAGCATCAGCTGCACATCAGAGTTAAAGTGTATTGATATTCTTTGCTTTATATATGTACAAGTTTATATCAGAAACAGCACATTTGAGCTGCAGTTTATCAGCAGTAATAGTTCATATCTATAAATGTTGCTCTTACCATCACCAGCATGGGCTGCATAAAGGTGGCACAGCAGTTTGTTCGCGGACTTCTGGTACAGCTGTACAACAGAGTCGTTCAGTGGATCCTTGTTCTTGTCCAACCAGCCGGTAATGTTGTAGTCCACAGTGCCGGCGTAGTGCACCAGGGAGAAGTGAGCCTCAGCTTTGCCTTTGCCAGGCTTTGGCTTCTGGAAGGCGTTGCATTTGCCAAGGTGCTGGTCATGAAGTTTGTTCTTGAAAGACATGTCTGTAGCCTTGGGGAACATGCACTCCTCTTCAAGGATGGAGAAGATGCCCATTGGCTGTTGGTGACAGATTTTTTATTAGAGATCACTGGAGTTTTAGTGGTGAAAGTATGATTATTTTATTGATGACATTAATTGTACTGACACCACAATAACTTACCTTCTCAATAAGCTCAATGCAGGCAGCCAAGTCCATACCAAAGTCAATGAACTCCCACTCGATACCTTCTTTCTTGTACTCCTCTTGTTCCAGCACGAACATGTGGTGGTTGAAAAACTGTTGCAGTTTCTCATTTGTGAAGTTAATGCAGAGCTGCTCCAAGCTGTTGTACTGTTAGAGTTCAGCAATAGATTAGACATTGTCAAAGTATTGCACAAACCATCAGAGCACATATCATGGAGGAAAACATTTATTTACATCAAAGATCTCAAATCCAGCGATGTCCAGCACACCAATGAAGTACTGCCTTTGCTGCTTTGTGTCCAACATCTCATTGATACGAATGACCATCCACAAGAACATTTTCTCATAGATGGACTTGCAGAGGGCAGACACGGAATTGTTCACCTGAAAGTATAATCCATAATTGTTTATTCGTCAGGTGAAAACTCAAACTTTAATTCTTTTTTCTCTTAGTCACTAATGATACGTTACCTGTGGTACAGTCTGGCCTTTGGTCACAAACTCGTTTCCGACTTTGACTCTGGGGTAACACAAAGCTTTCAGCATGTCAGCTGAGTTCAGACCCAGAAGGTAGGCGATTTTATCAGCAACTGATGTGTGGAGAGAAGATTGTCTTTAATATCACACATAGCATACATTTACTACTTTATATATTTACAGACTGGGTAATAATTTATTTGATTTTTTTGTACTTTCAGTGCCATCAGGCTCAGCCTGCTCCTCTCTCTGCTTCTGCTTGAACTTCATGTTGCCATGATGCATCACAGCACCGGTCAGCTTGTAGATATTAAATTTTTCATCAGCAGTGAAGCCAAGAATGTCAATGGCAGTCTGTGTGATGAAGAGAAGAGATTGGTCATGTTATCTTTTAAATTAACACACACAAACATGTTTATAAAATCATTTCTTCCTACATCTGTGGCAATGAACTCCTCCACATCATCAATGCTCTTGACTGTGATTTCACCCTGGCTGATCATTGGGTAATCATAAGGGTTGGTGGTGATGAGCAGTGCCTCTGTACAAGGATAAAATAATTCATTGTCATTCACACAAATCTGTTCTTTAAACTAACATGCAGGGATTTTAGTAACATTGCAGTACATGAGATTTCTTACCAAGCAGCTCGGGTTTGTGTCCAGTCATGAGCTGGTAGAAAATGTGGTAGCTTCTCTCAGCAGACAGCTGGAAAGTGACTCTTGACTTTTCCAGCAGATCTGTTTACAAGCATTTCATACATAATAAACAAGCGTTTATTTTAGAATATTTAGAAATGTGATCATTAATCAGATCGACATCTTTTAATAATATTGGCAGATGTGGGTGCACTTTCTACATTTTGAACTGCATACTTTTTTTTTCTTTAATCACTAACAGGTGTTACTGCTATTGTTCAATCCAGCAAGTTCCCCATCGTCTTTTAGCGCCACCTCTACATTATCATGTAGTTATTATGGCTTCTCCATTAGTAAGTAAAATGCATTAACATACCTTTTAGATAGAAGCAAAACACTGGTTTCTATTCAAATGATTTGAATCAAACTTACATGTTTCAATATCAGCTGATGCCAGCTTGCCAGTTTGGCCGAAGTGAATTCTGATGAATTTACCCTATAAATTAAAGAATATATATATATATATATATATATATATATATATATATATATATATATATATATAATATTTCCAGTATATGATGAAATGTACATGACTACATACCACAATCTATATATATATATATATATATATATATATATATATATATATATATATATATATATATATATATATATAATATTTCCAGTATATGTGAACTTACAAAACGAGAGGAGTTGTCATTTCTCACAGTCTTGGCATTACCGTAAGCCTCCAGCAGGGGGTTGGCTGCAATAATTTGGTCTTCCAGTGAACCCTAGTGATGATGGCAGGTATTTAGTGAGGAGTCTGAGGTCTGATTCTGTCACACAGCAGTAGTAGTTTTTCTCTCACCTTTATTTTGCCAGCAACTGGTTCTGCCGCCTTCTTGCCAGTCACGGCAACCATTGCAAAGTACTGAATGACACGTTTTGTGTTCACAGTCTTTCCTGCACCAGATTCTCCACTGGGGGTAGAAAAGGAGAACCAGGTGTGAACAGTAGTTCAGTGCATGTATCTAGAGATGAAGCTCTGTGATTATTAGAAGTGAATCATATTTAAGAAGAGGTTTTGACTTACGTAATCAGGACGGACTGGTTCTCACGATCTAAAGGTGTAGAAGAATTAATTCAGCATTTTGTATAAGGCACTGAATTATTCATACAGTAACAAATAGTTAGAGAGAATCATAAAGAATATCGTACCAGTGTGCATGAACTGATAGGCGTTATCAGAGATGGAGAAGATGTGAGGTGGGGCTTCAATCCTCTTTTTGCCTCTGTATCCAGACACAACGACAGCATCATACACTGGGAGCCACTTGTAGGGGTTCACAGTGACGCAGAACAACCCTGAGTAGGTCTGAAGAAGCGTCCAGAGAAATGTTAATCATTAGTGTCGTCACTCTCGTATTTCTCTTTGAAAATTGAGTAATTCTTTGTTTAACTTACGTAGATCATCCATGCTGCGTAACGCTCTTTGAGGTTAAACAGCACAGCAGGTTCACTGAGGTGGGTCATCATGGCCATGTCCTCCATTTTGTCGTACTTTGGAGGATTCATTGGAAAGATTTCATCTTCCTTAACGGTGACAGTCTGTAAAATATCAGTGATAAAGCACATTTAATGGTCACTTATGTAGGATTGTGCAGTAAATGTAGAATCCTGACTAGTGTTGCAAAGGGGAGGAACATTTCCAGGAACTTTCCATGAGAACTTCCTCTGGATTTTTGAAAATACTCCAACATGGAAACTTGCAGGAATTAATTATTATTGTTTGGTCATAATTTGAGATGCATGCAAGCTAATACAGATTTAAATGACATTTTTGATTTAGATTTAATTGTTAGTATAATTTTGTTGTACAATAGTTTACACACATCACAAGGAAGTTTTAAGCATAAATGTGTTATATTCATGTAATTTACGTGACATTTTCTCCAAGATTGACATTTTTGACATTATTTTATGTGCAGAATTCGAGAAATGATTTGATGTTATGGAGGAATGCTTATTGCATGTAGGGGCGTGGCCTCAGTAACCCTGCAGTAAGTCTGTTGTGCGCATGTAATCGATGAATGTGCAGTTAGGAATTTAACTGGAATCGTAATAAATCAGGGATTTTTTAATCAAAATTATCCTGCAAGATTTTTTCGAATTACATTTAAAATATCTGTTATAGGCTCATCTGCAAATGTGTAAATTCCCAGTTTATTCTCATTTACTCCCATAGAAAGTTTCAAAAATTCAGGAATTTTGAAACCTTAGTCCAGACACTGTTAAATGGGTCAATTATCTTTACACTCACTTTGCCGCCCTCAGTTTGTACGGTGGCTTTGCCCCCCTCTTTACTCTTCAGTGTACCCTTGAGGTACATATCTTCGACATCGACCACAAAGACGGCTGTTTTGGCATCAAAAGGTTTGTTCTGAGCCTCAATCCTCTCCCTTTCTGGTTTGCGGAGGTAGATGGCCGCTGGGCCGAAGCATTCCATCTCACCATCTCCCATGGTGGCAGGTTACTGTGGAGTCAAATGATAGAAATGTGGCTTTTATATTGAATGAAGTGAATAACAGTCTGTGTTTTATACCAGTGTTCCCCAAACCCCGGACTACCAGTTGCTACCGGGCTCCACTGAAAGAATACATAACTCACATTCTTTTCGGTTTATTTTCTGATTCTGAACGATGGTTTATTTTGGAAAATTACCGGATTCACTCCGCCATATCTGTCTATGACTTACTCTTGATGCATATCAAGATGCTTGTTTCGGTCACATGTCTTACCTACATCTGCTACTTTCTTAATGGGGCTGCTCCGGCCGGTAACACATTATACATTATCACTAAATTGAAACCCCAAGCTAGCAAAATGAACAAAAAACAACAGAGTGGATTCACATTTATTATTATATTTAGAAAATACCAGTTTTTATGCCGGTCGTATCATTTTATTTTGTTGTATTTATCTGCTACACCTTAAAGGCCGGTCTGTGAAAAAATTGTCTGACATTAAACCGATCCGTGGCGCAACAAAAGGTTGTTTTATACATGATATACAGTATATTGTATACATATAAATATTTTTTGCCAGTTTTAACTTGAGTATTAACTTTGTATTTGTATTATTAAAAAATGTTAATTATAAATTCCAACTGAGGTTAAATCACAGTATTAATTCTGACATCAGATTAACTGTTTGTCTTTTTTTCCATCACAGCATTTAGCATTTCTCTTTCCCCTACAAAACATTATATGCTTCTTGAATAGATTTCCATGCAATTTCTGTACATCGCCTGACACAATAAATAGTAACTTGATGTAGATGAAGCATGTTTTTAATACTTTTCTACATTACAATTTTTTACACTGTACCTTGTTCGATGTTAAGAGGAGAAATTGGCAGATGGTAGATTGGCTGGCAGATGGTGAACTCTGAGGGAAAAACAGAGTAAACATTAATTTACTCATCCAATGCAAACACAAAGATCATTTTCAAACATATGAGACATCAGCACTGGACTGGAGACTTTCTCACCTTGGCTGGGTGCTTGAGGTTCCTTCAGTCCTTGGGGGAGCCTGTTATATAGCAGCATTACCGTTCACTCAGCAGAATTGTCTCTCTATAAATGGCCATGTTGTATTAGTTGATGCGATGTATTTTTGTTTTATGCAGCATTATTAAGGATGTGTTGGTGTTACACAGTTGCAAATGCTGTTTGTCTTATAAGGATTCCCTCAGAAAATACAGTTTTCTTTTTTAATGAATAACTGTTTCTTCTTCTTGTCCACAGTGGACTCAACATTGCAATTTCTGAACAATTTGCACATTAACATTAGCATAAATATTTACACTTAACCCTGTCTCCATTTGGTTTCTCGGAATTTAATTAATTTGTTATTGCTTTATAATATACCTTTAAAAACATAAACATTTACAGAATACAAGATGTGAGTAAAGCAATAATAAGTTAAAGATTTACAAATTTAGTCAAATTTGTGATTTGTATGAGGTTTATGAGCCCAGTTATTTTGTTTTTATCTTCATTTAGGATTTCTGGCATTGAAGAGGCACTAAAGTTGGATGTGGAAAAGCATTTAGATCTCTCTGGTGTTCCCTTCGAAGGTCAGTGGCATCATTTTCAGATATATAAAATATCCATGTAGACAGTAATCCACAAGCAGTCATCATTTATTCTAGAGTTCATCTGTTGCCAGTAACATATTGTGTAGAAGAATCATTAAATAATTTTAGCAAAAGTAAAAAAACCCTCATTTTAAAATAAATAAACTTTAGTGTACTTTGAGCTTAAGCCCTGTTTTAACAAGAGTATTGTTAGAATAAGCGTAACTATTTAGATGCCTAGACCTGACTTGGAAACATGGCAAGATTTAAGAGATCTAACATTTAGTGCTCTTCAGTGCCAACCGTGTATCAAATTAAAATGGCACAACTTTTAGTCTAAGATTGATTACCAGTGACTGACCATAATGTTCTTTTTAAAGAAAGATAATATGTTTTGGCAGTTGCTTACTAGGCAGTGAAATTTAGAAGTGATTAGTTCATAAAGTGAAATGATGAAACAAAATATTACAAGCAGAAAGTTCATATTAGGAATAAATTCAAATTTAGAAACCTGTTAGGGGTCTAGTGTGGCCTCAAGAATTTTGTGTACTTCAGATTGCAGTATAAATAAGTTTATTTACGCTACAGAAGAGTTCCCAGCTGCAGTGATCTTGGAAGTAAGTGTCTCTGTTAATTTCAGTCCAGTATAACTATCTAAAAGTACGCGTTCAAGTTGTACGATTAAAATGTTGTAATTGCTGTGCTTTATGTAATTGGTTTATATAAAAAGCTCATGGCTTGTGTTTGTTTTTATCTTAATTACATTTTTATGCAGTTTACTCACAGTTTTCTCTGTTCATTTAAACCTGAGTCATTATACTGCTGTGACTGATTGACTGAAGGGGTACAAAAATCAAGTATAATTGTGACTATTTTATGGGACCAGAAATGAGGCAGTTTTGGGGCAACTCAAAAATGGATCTTCATTTGTGTTCACTTATTATGCTACTTTTGCTTTCAGCAATTGTATTTTTATGCACACACGTGCCTCTGTGCTGCTCAGCCCTGAGACAGACATAATTTTACGTAGGTGAGAATCATCACATGCCTCCTCCCTATTCACAGCTGATGCTCGACCATGCTTCTGGCTGCCACATATCCTCGCCCCCCCTCAGTCTGCAATACTATAGGGAGAAAAAATTCAGGAGAATGCAACAGCAGAACCTCACATAAAAGACTTTTACCTGACAGAAATCTTCTCGTTAGCCTGCCTTAGGAAACACCTCTTCCTTTTACATTTTAAATCCCACTATAGCTGATGTAAATTTGGGGGTGCACCTACCCATGGCCCAAGTGGAAGTAATTTTAGGGTGGCCATCAAATATTCACCAGTTGACTTTTGACCACTTTAGTTTAAAGTCCTGCAGCACTCAGAAATCAAGGATATAACCTATACTTTATCAAAAAGTATAGGTATTAGGGGTTGGAGGTATATTGGTACGTGACTGCAGGTATTATGTTGTGCCATGATATGGATTTTGCTATATCGTTGACAACATTAAATATTCATTAATTAAAATTTTACTTTTATATAATTTTGTTCAATTTGGTAAAAATTTTAATACTGCAAGTCGAGGCTGAACATTCAAGTTTTTGTCCTCTACTGTGTCTAATAACAGGCACCTTATAACAGGCATTAGTAATCAAACACAGAGAGGATAATAACAGTCCAATTTAATAGAGCACAAACCGCCTACTGAAATATTGGTTAAAAGAATCACAGCTGGGGATCTCGTATTTTAGCTTCAGAGTTTAAATCAACTTTCTGAAACCTTCCTTTTCCACACTTTGAATGGGTTCCATGTCCTTCGATATATGATGTGTTGTTGCACTTATATCTTTTCTTTTTGCTCGTCTTTGGGAATATCTATTGCATGCATTCGGGTGCATTATTCATATTTACCGACATGCATGTTTTTATGTGGTTAAAGAGATTGCTGGTGTTTCCACCTCTTGCTGCAACAACACAGTGTAAATTTATTGTACTGTTTTTTGGTCCTTGTCAGAGATTCTGAACCCAGGCCAGTTCCATATGAGAGAGGAACAAGCATGCACAGGCAACTGCAGTTTTCGAACTTGTGAGATTTAACGATAGGCATGGCAAGTGGAAAAGGTGAGTGAACACACAGAAATTCATGTTGAAGAGCATGATGAAGAATTGGTTCAAATTAAGATGGCCTCCTCTGTCTTACTCTAAGTAGAATCTGTATAGTGAAATTTATATTGTGCTTAATCTTTTTACTTTTTTAGCTTGTTGTTTTGAACATTGATGCATTGCTCATCACTGTCTCTTTAACTTGTACCAAAATAATTTTTTGCTGCACTTCAGAAATCAGAATCAGAAATAGATTTATTACCAAGTATTTTACACACACTGTTTTTGTGCCTGGCTGTTCTGGGGCTAATCCGGCCAACAACATTGAGGTGACGTCACGACCAGGAAGCTACAAAACTTGCATGCGGTGAAGCTGATGCTAGCTTCTAAAATGAGAAGGAAGCGTGGCAGGGATGCAGGGAGTATGGCTTGGAGATGCAGCATCTTGTTCTCTCAGGGATATAGGGTTATATACATAACATAGAGACGTCCCCTTTAGGCAACTCGAGCTGCGTCAACAACGCTTTGGGAACGAGTGTCCAATCATGCCCTGCTTAGTGTGTATGGGCACAGTTAGAGTGCTTGACAGAAGAGCCGGGAGTAGCTCTAAGGTCTAGGTTATAGAAACTGACGAAGAACCTGCAAATGTCCTGGAGTGGGACTCCAGCGGACCAAGACGAACAGGCCTCCACACTTCGAATGGAGTGAGCCTTGACCACGAAGGGAGCGGGGAGACCAGCGGACTCATAAGAAGAGGATATGGCATCCACAATCCACCTACTTAGAGTATGCTTGTTGGCAGGGAGCCCTATTATATAGGGACTGTAGCAGACAAACAGCTGCTCTGACTTCCTCCACAGTTCTGTCCTGTGGACCAGTGTATCTTCCTCCTGGTCAGGGGCTAATTGACAGCATGACAGGTCGTGGGGGAACCAAGGGCACCTTAGGTACATACCCTGGTCTGGGGTACAGAACGGCACTGGCATGCGGTTACAATGCGATCAGTTGATTTCCTTGACAGCTGACTGAGCATGCTTCTCTCCTGTATCCGTTGCTGTCAGTATCCGTAATAAAATGGGGCAGGAAGGACACACAGTCGGAAGTCTTGATTGCTTTTCTTACTCATATTATATATATTTTTGTCTTTCTCTCATGCAGATCACACACAGATCTCACACATTGCGCTTCCTGAACAAACAGAAGCTAGTGTCAGCTCCACCACATGCACATTTTTGTTGCTTCCTGGTTGTGATGTCATCCCGCCGGTATCGTTGTGTTTCTCCATTGGCTGGATTACACACAAGATTCAGAGCATGGACAAAGAGATCCCAAAGCGTTGTTGACACAGCTTGAGTTCCTAAAAGGTAACCATACTGACGCTGAGTTGTTGGCTGAAAACTGTGTTTTCAGCTTTACAGAGTAGGTTTTTTTGCCAAACTGATCTCCTTTGTTAGTTTTATCCCCATTTCTGTAAGCAACCTCTTTGGCATAACCAAGCTGTTTGAGGTTCCCAGTAAACCACGGTTTATCATTATTGAATGATAAGAATGACCTGGTCTGCTTTATTAGTCCATCTTTTAATAGTCCTTAGTACAGGTTTAGCTGATTTTAGTTTCTGCCTGTAGGTTGGTATGAGATTAACCAGAGAGCCTTAAAGCTGCTCATGGGACAGAGTGATATGCATCCTTTATTTGGGTGTAACAGTGATCCAAGATATAACTGTCTCTGGTGGGACATGTAATGTGCTGTCTGTATTTTGTATTTTGTATTTATATATTGAATTAGAATGTCATGGAAAAGTTTTTATTTTTTTTTATTTCAGTAATTCAACTCAAACTCGTGTATTAAATAAATTCCAAGCACACAGATGGAAGGAGTTTAAGTCTTCGATTTTTTTAATTGTTTGGCCTTTTGGAAAGTATATTGATTTACTGTATATCTACTCAAAACTTTGTAGCGGCTACTTTTGCTTTAATTACTGCCCCAATTGGGCATGGAGGTGATCAGTCTGTGGCACTGCTGAGGTGGTATGGAAGTCCAGGTTTCTTTGACAGTGGCCTTCAGCTCATCTGCACTTTTTGTCTCTTGTTTCTCATGTTCCTCTTGACAGTATTACAGAGACTCTTCATGGGGTTCAGGTCTGGTGAGTTTGCTGGAAATGAACTTTTTCCATGACATTCTAATTTATTGAGATTTGTTTTGAAATATCAGGTACAGCATGATAGTGTTGGATGTGCTATAATTCCTCTTGAAAATTAAGTCTATTGTTAGACTGGTTACCAGACTACTAAAATATGTACTATACATATATAGCAACTGTAAATTCCTTTTTTCGTATAATTATAATGTAGAAAAGTAAATCAAGAAGGTCATCAGGATCATTTACCAAGCAGTGACATAATGGCATGTTTCAGAGCCGACCTAAGTAACCTTGTGCAGCATTTCCACATGCTGTCTGGCATCAAGCAGCTCCTGTTTGGCCTCATTTCCTCAGTCTCTGCCAGCATTGGGTTATTCCTGTTCTCCACTCTGACAATCCAGAGATCTTTTATATCTTGAGGATCAGTTGAAGGTCATAATGTCAGAGTCGCCATTGTTGATGGATAATTGAATCATTCTCATTCACACTATAAATCCAAAACAACTAATATGAAGTGATTTGTAAATTTATTAAACGACCTTTTCTTAAGTTTAGACAAGTATGAGGTAATTAAGTAATCCTAAGTGACATGTTCCTGTAACGGCTAAAGAAACATAAAAATTTTGTTACATCATGCATGATTAAATGTGTCTAATGTGAATATATTTCCATTTTATTTGATACATTTTGCCATTCTCATATAAATCTGCATATACACAAACAAAATTTCAATCCAGTTGCTGGGGCAGAAATGCAAAGCATAAAATTATTGTTTTTATTCATGCAATTTATTTTTATTATTATTATTATTACATATGTTAACATAAACAGTTTACATTTTTAAAAAATTTTAAATAAAATGCCTGCTTGTTTAAATAATATAAAATTAATATTTGATAATATTTAATAAATAAAATAAAATAGAATAAATCAAATTAATGCAATACACTTCATATTATATTGTTTAAATTAAGTAATCAGGTAAATTGGCAGAAATTAAATTGATTAAATAAAATTAAATAAATGGAAAATTTTTATTAAATAGTTTACATCTGTTAGACCCCATTTGGTAATTACAGATGTGTATGTCACATTTAATATTACGGTTAGGGTTACTTATTTTAGCATACTTAAGCAAATGTCTTCATTCCTTCCATCCTTTATTTATTTAATATGCAGAATCAACATCGCTAGTGTTGGCTGCCAGCCACTTCCTGGTTTGTGGCAAACGCTAGCACTATGGATTCTTTAGCATTTTCGTGCATGCGCAAAACAAATCTTACTTCTGGTGTGGAGTGATTAGCCAAAGTGACACTGAACTAACTCTAGTTCCTTTTTTATACACCTGGCATTGTTGTGTATGTTTTCAAGGTTAATAATATTTTTTTAATGCACTGAAAGTGCAAGGCCAAGACTAAACAAACTTGCAGTTCATCACCTAATACATTCCTGAGGGAACTCGGATTGTATTTCCGCACGTAAAAAGGATTGCATTCGGTACATGTGCACCGAAACGCTCCTGATCTTTATTGGAATCAAAATGAAACTTAATATCAATAATACTATGCCATTAGTAGGTAGTAGTTTCTGCTTAGAATTAACAGGCTTTGTTATTTATAAACATCTTAAAGGAAGTAAAAGTTTAATTCTGTATAGATTTTCATTTTCTTTTTTCTCATTTTGATACTTTGCTAAATATGTTTTACAGATAAAAGTCTTGCATTTTTATGTGGATAATGCCTCTAGCCTGTATTTGGGGATTTGGGCATGTGGTCTCTCGGACTAGGTACCTAACTGTTCCACACTTTTAAGGTCTCTCCTCATATGTGTAATTAGTTTCTAACTCCATACTCTGTCTTGTATTCCCTAAGACATTAAAAGATGTTTATTTTAATCACACTCTATCAAAGCTGCTATTACGTTGTTGTGGCTTTGTGATTAATGTTACAGTAAAACCCCGTTGTACAAGCAACCTATAGTACGAGCAAATTTCGAAGGCACGAGCAAACTCGCGCTGCCGGTTCCCCGTTTTTAGCGAAGGGTAGCATCAGTCGCTTAATTGATGACGTGTTGCTCAGTCACTGTCGTTGTTCAGTGCAGCAAAAACTTAACTTTTTTTAGTTTTATATTTTTATTTCACTAGAAATCTTGAAAAATGTCTCCAAGAAAGTCAGTGATGGTGCTGTGAAAACTAACGTAAATAGAATTACCATGGAAACCGAGGAGGTTCTGAGCGTGGTGTGCGTCTCACACTCGCAATTAACTAGTACCACATGGGTAAGTGTTAAATTATGTTTACATTATGGTAATTTGCTGTGTATTTGTTTGATAAAATAGGCTACAAATACTTTTTAAGTGCAGAAATAAGCGATGGAATGAGATCTCAGAATGGATTAAATCACTTTCACATTGATTCTTATTGGGAAATTCGTTCGAACATACAAGCAAATGGACCTACGAGCAATTTTCAAGAATGAATTATGCTCGTACAACGGGGTTTTACTGTATTGTAAAGTAATCCTCAACTCCACTTTATGACCCTGGACTCTCCTGAGCAGGTTTTCCACAAAAGATACTTTAGTACATTCAGCTGTAAATTCCCGTCCAGCATGATGCTCTCATCACCCAGTTCACAGTAGAAATGGGATTGACCAGGTTGATGAGCTGCGGCTAATTTCTTTTTATATAAGCTTCAGCATTCAGGAGTTCAGTCTTGGTTTCATTTTATCATGGATTTTAGTTTATTGTAAACTGAATTTTAGGCTGTGGCCACCAGTTCCTTCGAAATGAGCAGTTGATTTAGAAACATGACTGAGTCACATGACCTGAGTTTTATATAAGTGGAAGTTTGTGTTTAAAAATTATGAATGGTTTTGGAACTGAATAAAGCAGCTGATATCAAGTATATCAAGTTTACAGAATTTATTGAAGTTCAAGCAAAGACAAAAACAATGGCATATTATATGATTGTTGTCTTGTCTTATCTTGTCCTGTCTTCATCCTTTATTCAGCCAACTCCTTGCTCTAAAATTATAAAGAAAAAAATTGAGTTATATAAATACAATATAAATACCTTTTCTCATTATAAATGCAGAATAACAAAAATGTGAAAATTATGATTGAACTAACTACATACCTTTCCAACATCTCTGCTCTTGGTTCTCAGCTTGTTGACCTGGGATTCAGCAATGTCAGCACGCTCCTGAGCTTCTTCCATCTCATGCTGGACTTTCCTGTACCTGGACAGGTGAGTGTTTGCCTGCTCCTCCTGTGATTAATAAGCATTATTCACTTTAGTGCTGCTGTAAGTACAATATCAGCATGTATATCAGTACATAGTGACACACTTACAGCTTCCTCAGCCTGCCTCTTGTAGGCCTTTACTTTCAGCTGCAGTTTATCCACAAGGTCCTGCAGTCTATTCACGTTCTTCTTATCCTCCTCAGTCTGCAATAGTTGATGTTTATTTAGGATTTGTTTAGTTTCATTGTTTTTCTTCATATGGACTGTATGGTGGTAAATATATTATGTACCTGGTAGGTGAGTTCCTTCACTCTCCTCTCATATTTACGGACTCCTTTAACGGCTTCAACGCCACGTCTCTGCTCGGCTTCGACCTCACTCTCCAGTTCACGCACCTAGATCAGACCTTACATTTTTAGAAAACTTTCTAACAAAATATATTCACGCTTTTCTTAACTGGTTTAAATACTGCAACTTACCCTGGATTCCAGTTTCTGGAGCTGCTTCTTTCCACCCTTCATGGCAAGATTCTCAGCTTCATCCAGACGGTGCTGCAGATCTTTGACGGTAATCTCAAGGTTCTTCTTCATCCTCTCCAGGTGAGAACTGGTATCCTGCTCTTTCTTTAGCTCTTCAGCCATCATAGCAGCCTATCGAGTGGGTCATAAACATGTCAGGATTACATTTCAAGCATTTGTAAAGGACATTGGTAAAAAAGTATTTATGAACACTCACATCTGTGATGGCCTTCTTGGCCTTCTCCTCAGCATTCCTGGCCTCCTGGATGGTATCATCCACCTCACCTTGTACCTGCACCAGATCACCCTCAAGCTTCTTCTTGGTGTTGATTAGACTGGTGTTCTGTTGTTTAGAAAATAAAAATAAAACATTAGGATAATTGTACATAAAATGTAAAATCGGCACCAAAGTTTGTTGTAGGAACAAACCTGAGAGTGCAGCAGTGCCACACGCTCACTGGCATCAACCAGCTCCTGTTCAGCCACTTTGCGGCCTCTTTCTGTCTGCTCCAGTGCAACTCTCAGTTCCTCAATCTCTGCCAGCATCAGGTTATTCCTGCGCTCCACCATGGCCACCTGCTCCTTCATGTCTTCTTGTCCTCTGACAGCCTCATCAAGGTGCAGTTGGGCATCCTGGTGTGACAGTGGATATCAATTTGACTACATTTTTATCATATGAAACGAAAGAAAACTTGTAAATAAAAATAAAACTTAAGGCAGACCTTGAGCTGTCCTTGGACATTCCTGAGCTGTTTCTGGGCTTCAGCTGCCTGGCGGTTGGCATGGCTCAGCTGAATCTCCATCTCATTCAGATCACCCTCCATCTTCTTCTTGACCCTCAAAGCATCATTCCTGCTCCTAACCTCAGAGTCCAGAGTAGTCTGCATGGACTCAATCACCCTCTGGCTGTTTCTCTTGATCTGCTCCATCTCCTCATCTTTCTCAGCCAGTTTCCTGTCTATTTCACTCTTAACCTGGTTGAGCTCAAGCTGGACACGAAGGATCTTGGACTCTTCATGTTCAAGTGTACCCTGAAAAATATGTTCAATGTTCAATATGATGCAGATCCAGTTGTACTTTATTTCTACTTGTTGCAGTTATGTATAGTAACCTCAGCTTCCTCAAGAGCAGTCTGGATTTCTGATTTCTCAGTTTCCACTGTCTTCTTTGCCTTCTCCAGCTCATGAATGGTCTTTCCAGTCTCTCCAATCTGTTCAGTCAAGTCAGAGATCTCATCTGCAGAAGAAACATTTCAGGTGAATGTTTTGGATACTTGTGCTTTAGTAAAATTCAGTAAGTAATAGAAAATGCAGTTTTGTTTGGGTTACATACGCTGCAGATTCTTGTTCTCTCTCTTCAGGGTCTCGAGATGATCAAGAGCTTCTTCATATGAGTTCTTCATCTTAAAGAGTTCAGTACTGAGAGAACGAGCTTCTTTCTGAGCTCCCTCCAGTTCAGCCTGACCTTCCTCAAACTTCTGCTTCCATTCTGCCAAGACCTGAGAATATGGAGGACAGTTACATACTATGCTACTTGTACAGATCAGCATTGTCTTGTACACGACATTCAGGTGACTGATTCTAGACCTTGTCAAAGTTCCTCTGTTTCTTGTCGAGGTTAGCAGCCAGGGCGTTGGATCGCTCAACATCAATCATGAGGTCCTCCACTTCACCCTGCAGTCTCTGCTTGGTCTTCTCCAGAGAAGCACATTTGGAGTTCACGGCTTCAATGGTTTCCTCAGCCTCTTGGAGGCGCTGAGCAAGCTTTTTCCTAGGTGGATAACAAAGTTTGGTTTGCATCACTGATAATGTGTAAGGGCATCATTTTTCCATAAAACCATATCTTATGTGTTCTTACTTGGCCTCCTCAAGCTCCTCTGTACGCTGGATGGCATCAGTCTCATATTTGGTTCTCCATTGAGCCACCTCACTGTTGGCCTTTGACATTGAACGCTGAAGCTCAGCCTTGGCCTCCTGCTCTTCCTCAAACTGCTCTCTGAGAAGATCACAGTCGTGACGAGCTGATTGGACAGCATGAGCCAGAGCGTTCTTTGCCTAGAAGTAAATGTTTTTCTTGTTAGTGTTCATATTGTTCTTATTATACCATTTGTCAGAGTTGCATCAAACTGTGTGTGTTCTACCTTGACTTCTTCCTCGATATGTCTTTTGAGTTCCTCGATCTGCTGAGTGTAAGCTTGTTTTCCTCTGGTCAGCTGAGAAACAAGTGCTTCTTTCTCCTCCAGCTGACGGCTGAATTCACCTTTAACAGGAGTGTGAATTATGTTACTAAAACTGATCGTGTGATTTCAGGATTCTCCGCTTTATCGTGATTTAACGTACCATTCTCAGTCTGAAGGCGGGCTTTTTGTGTGCTGATGTCATTGAGTTGACGAACATGTTCATCATTCTTAGCTTTGAGTTCACTCAGCTGGTCCTCTACGGTGCGGCACATCTTTTCTAGGTTAGCCTGGAAAGAGAAGCGTACGTATATAATGCAGATATATTTAAATGTAGTAAAACACGTCCTTTCTGCCTGTGAATGTATCTCCAATTGTTGTTGACTCAGAACCTTAAGACACTTCAGGCTTTAGATGAAGTTAACCAGGATGATGAGATTTTAATGTCAAATACCTTTGATTTGGCCACAGCTTCCATGTTACTGGAGAGATCATCGATCTCCATTTTATATTCACTCTTCTCCTTCTCCAGCTTCTGTTTGACACGCTGAAGGTTGTCGATCTGCTCTCCGAGCTCAGCAACACTGTCAGCTTGTTTCTTGCGGAGTGCAGCAGCTGTAGCTTCATGCTGCAGAGTGGATTCTTCCAGATCACGACGCAGTTTCTGGAACTCGGCCTCGCGCTTCTTGTTCATCTCAATCTGAGCAGCGGTGGCACCTCCAGCTTCCTCCAGCCTCTCACTGATCTCCTCAAGTTCCCTGGAGAGATCAGCTCTCTGCTTCTCAACTTTAGCACGAGCTGCACGCTCAGCCTCGATTTCTTCCTCCAGCTCTTCAATGCGAGCCTGAAATCAGGATTTTTATTATTTTTTTTAGACATTTGAATTTTCCTCTACAAGCCTGAATATTATTGTTTCTCACAAAAGAAGTACCTGGAGCTCTTTAATCTTTTTCTGAAGCTGGGCACCCAGGGTCTGTTCATCTTCAATCTTGCTCAGAAGTTGACTTGTTTCAAAGTCCTTCCTGTTTTGATGAAATGGGAAAAGTAACATGTAAATATTTTTATAAACAGATTTGTATTTGTTGCTTTATCATTGTAAGACCCACTCACTTCTTGATCTTCTCATCAGACTGCTGCTTTTCGTTCTCCAGGTCCATTATGGACTCTTGGGCCAGTTTCAAGTCACCTTCAAGCTTTCTCTTGGCTCTCTCAAGGTCCATACGCAGCTTCTTCTCTTGTTCTAGAGAACCTTCAAGCTAAATTTGATAATGCATCTTATTAAAACACCTGATAATCATAACTGCTGAACCTTTTATGAATTACAGTATGGATATTTACATCATCAACTTGTTGTTCAAGCTTGGTCTTGGATTTGGTCAGAGTGTTGACTTTGTCTTCCTCTGCCTGGAGATCATCCAGAGTCTGCTGGTGTGCCTCTTGGAGGGCTTTCTTCTCCTTAGTGAGCTTGGCAATGTTCTCATCCAAAGATGCCATCTCTTCAGTGAGGTTCTTCACCTGTGTGAAAGAATTTCAGATGACCATATTACTACCTGTATACTTGTATTTCTTTTTTATTAAATATATGTTTTCTGTAATCATTACCTACATGTTTTTTGTGGAAGATAAGAGTAGCACTTTCTTATCTTTAGTAAGTAATTTCCTAATCTCAATTACTATCACTCAGATCCACAACAGTGGAGTGTAAAGCATCTAACCATAGTTACAGTCTGGAATTAGTGACTGTATCAATAGTACAGTGTGTAGCATCTGTTAATTTACAGTGCAACACACAAACCTTGTTCTCGGTGGCATGTTTCTCCTTCTCCACTTTGGCCAAGGTGAGCTCCAGGTCATCAATGTCCTTCTTCAGCTCAGAGCACTCATCCTCCAGTTTCCTCTTCTTGGCAGTCAGCTCAGCATTGATTTCCTCCTCATCCTCCAGTCTCTCGTTTGTCTCCTTGAGCTTAGCTTCAAGCTGGATCTTGCTTTTGATGAGTTGCTCACATCTTTCCTCAGCATCAGAAAGGCTCTCTGATTCCTGTTAATGTAGGTTTTTAATATAATAAATATTTTTCAAATTTTATTAGAAATGAACTTAAACTTTGTATAGAAACTTACAGAGGCTACTGCTAGTTGCAGGTCATTTTTCTCCTGTTGCAGAGAAACCATCTTCTCCTCAAGCTCTTTCTTCCTAGCCAGTGCTTTTGCCAAGTCCTCCTTCATTTTCTCAAAGTTCTCCTTCATGGATGCCATTTCCTTCTCAGTCTCTGCAGTCTTGAGAAGAGGCTTGATCTTGAAGTACAACTTCATCCATGGCCAATGTTTCACATTCATGAATGAGCGGATGTTGTATTGGATGGAATAGATGGATTCCCTGGAATTTAAGATGAATTAGGTCACCTATGGTATGTTTCTGTACTTGGTTTGTCCATGTGTTCCATCTTTTGTCATCTAAACATACCTCCTCTCCATCATCTTGGAAAACTCCCTCCTCATGAGGTAGCCACGGCACAAAGCCTGAGTCATGGTCACCAGATTGGCTAGTTTTTCATCTCGCAACTCCTCAAGGGTTCCCAGCAGACCGGCTTTGAAGAACACCTGCAAGTACAGAAAGATAATCAGATCCTTTATTTAAGGAAATTCTACAACGGAAATGTAAAATAAGTATTTTAATACTTATTATTTATGTACATTTAAAAGGTAAATTTTCCTTTTATTTGCATTTTTCTAGAAATCAGATAATCAGAGTGTTTTTAGTACCAACAATAATACTTTTGTTCTGACAAAACTACAAACCTTGGTGTGTCCAAACTTGTACTGTGTATGATCCACATCAATGGAGCCCAAGAGTTTCTCTGAAGCTTTCTTGTTGTCAATGAACTGTCCCTCTGGGATGACGCTGGCATTCAAGACTTTGTATCTAAAATGATATATTTATTACACAATATATAATGTACATATTTTCATGTGTTTGCCCACAACTCATGTGTAGAACTGAAGGTATTTTGAGGTGTTTTACAATTAGCATCAATTATATTTAAAATTCAGATGACCTCTGTTTGAAGTCACCATAGAGGATCCTGCTGGGGAATCCCTTTCTGCAGATTCTGATACCCTCCAGCACACCATTACACCTCAACTGGTGGATGACCAGGAAGTTCTCCATCAGACCTAGAGGTTCCAGTTCAGTGCATAGTTATGATGCTGTTTAATTATTCATTATAAATGTAGGAAAATGAGAAGAGAACCGACCTGGAGTCTTGGACTCATTTGGAATCAAGCAACGCACAAAGTGAGGGTGAGTGCTCCTCAAGTTGCTCATCAGCTTGCCCAAGTTCTCCTGTAGATGTCACACATCATAAGTCAGTCATTGCATAGATTTTGCACTGTATATTCACACCAATAATCTGAAACATTTACCCTAAACAATGCAGACACTGTCTGGAAGGAACCACCCTTCTTTTTGCCAGCCTTCTTTCCAGCATCAGCTGCACATCAGAGTTAAAGTGTATTGATATTCTTTGCTTTATATATGTACAAGTTTATATCAGAAACAGCACATTTCAGCTGCAGTTTATCAGCAGTAATAGTTCATATCTATAAATGTTGCTCTTACCATCGGCACCATGGGCTGCATAAAGGTGGCACAGCAGTTTGTTCGCTGACTTCTGGTACAGCTGTACAACAGAGTCGTTCAGTGGGTCCTTGTTCTTGTCCAACCAGCCGGTAATGTTGTAGTCCACAGTGCCGGCGTAGTGCACCAGGGAGAAGTGAGCCTCAGCTTTGCCTTTGCCAGGCTTTGGCTTCTGGAAGGCATTGCATTTGCCAAGGTGCTGGTCATGAAGTTTGTTCTTGAAAGACATGTCTGTAGCCTTGGGGAACATGCACTCCTCTTCAAGGATGGAGAAGATGCCCATTGGCTGTTGGTGACAGATTTTTCATAGGAGATCACTGGAGTATTAGTGGTAAAAGTATGATTATTTTATTGATGACATTAATTGTACTGACACCACAATAACTTACCTTCTCAATAAGCTCAATGCAGGCAGCCAAGTCCATACCAAAGTCAATGAACTCCCACTCGATACCTTCTTTCTTGTACTCCTCTTGTTCCAGCACGAACATGTGGTGGTTGAAAAACTGTTGCAGTTTCTCATTTGTGAAGTTAATGCAGAGCTGCTCCAAGCTGTTGTACTGTTAGAGTGTAACAATAGATTAGACATTGTCAAAGTATTGCACAATCCATCAGAGCACATATCATGGAGGAAAACATTTATTTACATCAAAGATCTCAAATCCAGCGATGTCCAGCACACCGATGAAGTACTGCCTTTGCTGCTTTGTGTCCAACATCTCATTGATACGAATGACCATCCACAAGAACATTTTCTCATAGATGGACTTGCAGAGAGCAGACACGGAATTGTTCACCTGAAAGTATAATCCATGATTGTTTATTTGTCAGGTGAAAACTCAAACTTGAATTAAAATTTCTTGTATTCACTAATGGTACGTTACCTGTGGTACAGTCTGGCCTTTGGTCACAAACTCGTTTCCGACTTTGACTCTGGGGTAACACAAAGCTTTCAGCATGTCAGCTGAGTTCAGGCCCAGAAGGTAGGCGATTTTATCAGCAACTGATGTGTGGAGAGAAGATTGTCTTTAATATCACACATAGCATACATTTACTACTTTATATATTTACAGACTGGGTAATAATTTATTTTATTTTATTGTACTTTCAGTGCCATCAGGCTCAGCCTGCTCCTCTCTCTGCTTCTGCTTGAACTTCATGTTGCCATGATGCATCACAGCACCGGTCAGCTTGTAGATGTTAAATTTCTCATCAGCATTGAATCCAAGAATGTCAATGGCAGTCTGTGTGATGAAAAGAAGAGATTGGTCATGTTATCTTTTAAATTAACACACACAAACATGTTTATAAAATCATTTCTTCCTACATCTGTGGCAATGAACTCCTCCACATCATCGATGCTCTTGACTGTGATTTCACCCTGGCTGATCATTGGGTAATCATAAGGGTTGGTGGTGATGAGCAGTGCCTCTGTACAAGGATAAAATAATTCATTGTCATTTACACAAATCTGTTCTTTAAACTAACATGCAGGGATTTTAGTAACATTGCAGTACATGAGATTTCTTACCAAGCAGCTCGGGTTTGTGTCCAGTCATGAGCTGGTAGAAAATGTGGTAGCTTCTCTCAGCAGACAGCTGGAAAGTGACTCTTGACTTTTCCAGCAGATCTGTTTACAAGCATTTCATACATAATAAACAAGCATTTATTTAAGAATATTTAGAAATGTGATCATTAATCAGATCGACATCTTTGAATGATATTGACAGATGTGCGTGCACTTTCTACATTTTGAACTGCATAATTGTTCAATCGAACAAGTTTCCCATCGTTCTTTAGTGCCACCTCTACATTATCATCTAGTTATTATGGCTTCTCCATTAGTAAGTAAAATGCATTAACATAATCACCTTTTAGATAGAAGCAAAATACTGGTTTCTATTCAAGTGATTTGAATACTATTTTGTAAATCTAAATGATTTAAGAAACTCTCAGTAATACACAAGAATATTGTTAGAATTGTTCAAACTTACATGTTTCAATATCAGCTGATGCCAGCTTGCCAGTTTGGCCGAAGTGAATTCTGATGAATTTACCCTATAAATTAAAGAATATATATATATATATATATATATATATATATATATATATATATATATATATATATATATATATATATAAAACACATGAAATGTACATTTCTGTCACATGACTGCATACCACAATATCTCTCTCTCTCTCTCTCTCTCTCTCATATATATATATATATATATATATATATATATATATATATATATATATATATATATATATATATATATATATATATATATATATATATATATATATATATATATATATATATATATATATATATTTCCAGTATATGTGAACTTACAAAACGAGAGGAGTTGTCATTTCTCACAGTCTTGGCATTACCGTAAGCCTCCAGCAGGGGGTTGGCTGCAATAATTTGGTCTTCCAGTGAACCCTAGTGATGATGGCAGGTATTTAGTGAGGAGTCTGAGGTCTGATTCTGTCACACAGCAGTAGTAGTTTTTCTCTCACCTTTATTTTGCCAGCAGCTGGTTCTGCCGCCTTCTTGCCAGTCACGGCAACCATTGCAAAGTACTGAATGACACGTTTTGTGTTCACAGTCTTTCCTGCACCAGATTCTCCACTGGGGGTAGAAAAGGAGAACCAGGTGTGAACAGTAGTTCAGTGCATGTGCATGTATCTAGAGATAAAGCTCTGTGATTATTAGAAGTGACTCATTTTTAAGAAGAGGTTTTGACTTACGTAATCAGGACGGACTGGTTCTCACGATCTAAAGGTGTTGAAGAATTAATTCAGCATTTTGTATAAGGCACTGAATTATTCATACAGTAACAAATAGTTAGATAGAGAATCATAAAGAATATCGTACCAGTGTGCATGAACTGATAGGCGTTATCAGAGATGGAGAAGATGTGAGGTGGGGCTTCAATCCTCTTTTTGCCTCTGTATCCGGTCACAACGACAGCGTCATACACTGGGAGCCACTTGTAGGGGTTCACAGTGACGCAGAACAACCCTGAGTAGGTCTGAAGAAGCGTCCAGAGAAATGTTAATCATTAGTGTCGTCACTCTCATATTTCTCTTTAAAAATTAAGTCATTCTTTGTTTAACTTACGTAGATCATCCATGCTGCGTAACGCTCTTTGAGGTTAAACAGCACAGCAGGTTCACTGAGGTGGGTCATCATGGCCATGTCCTCCATTTTGTCGTATTTTGGAGGATTCATTGGAAAGATTTCATCTTCCTTAACGGTGACAGTCTATAAAATATCAGTGATAAAGCACATTTAATGGTCACTTACGTAGGAGTGTGCAGTAAATGTAGAATTCTGACTAGTGTTGCAAAGGGGCGGAAAATTTATAGGAACTTTCCATGGGAACTTCCTCTGTGGAATTTTGAAAATTCTCCAAGTTGGAAACTTGCAGGAATTAATTATAATTTTTATATACAAACATTAATATAAACATTTTGTTAGTTAATAATTTAAGATGCATGCAAACTAATACAGATTTTACAAATTACATTTTTTACTTTCATTTAATTTTTAGTATAGTTTTGTTGTACAATAGTTCACACACATAACAAGGAAGTTTTAAGCATAAATGTGTCATATTCATGTAATTTATGTGAGATTTTCTCCAGGATTGACATTTTTGACATTATTTTATGTGCAGAATTTAAGAAATGATTTTATGTTATGGAGGAATGCTTATTGCATGTATCCCAGTTTGCATCCCAGTTTATTCTCATTTCCTCCCATAGAAAGTTTCCAGTCTTAAAAATTCAGGAATTTTAAAACCTTAGTCCAGACACTGTTAAATGGGTCAATTATCTTTACACTCACTTTTTTGCTTTCCAGAGTTTCTACGGTGGCTTTGCCCCCCTCTTTACTCTTCAGTGTACCCTTGAGGTACATCTCTGCGGCATCGACCACAAAGACGGCTGTTTTGGCATCAAAAGGTTTGTTCTGAGCCTCAATCCTCTCTTTTTCCGGTTTGCGGAGGTAGATGGCCGCCGGGCCGAAGCATTCCATTTCACCATCTCCCATGGTGGCAGGTTACTGTGGAGTCAAATTATAAAAAAATTTGCCTTTTACTCTGAATGAAGTAAATAACAGTCTGTGTATTGGATATATAAATATATTTTGCCAGGTTTGACTTAAATATTAACTTTGTATTTGTATTATTAAACAAATTTACTTAAATCACAGTATTAATCCTGACATCAGGTGTCTGTTTTTTCCATCACAGGATTTAGCATTTCTCTTTCCCCTACAAAACATTATATGCTTCTTGAAAAGGTTTCCATGCAATTTCTGTACATCGCCTGACACAATAAATAGTAACTTGATGTAGATGAAGCATGTTTTTAATACTTTTCTACATTACAATTTTTTACACTGTACCTTGTTCGATGTTAAGAGGAGAAATTGGCAGATGGTAGATTGGCTGGCAGATGGTGAACTCTGGGGAAAAACAGAGTAAACATTCATTTACTCATCCAATGCAAACACAAAGATCATTTTCAAACATATGAAACATCAGCACTGGACTGGAGACTTTCTCACCTTGGCTGGGTGCTTGAGGTTCCTTCAGTCCTTGGGGGAGCCTGTTATATAGCAGCATTACCGTTCACTCAGCAGAACTGTCTCTCTATAAATGGCCATGTTGTATTAGTTGATGCGATGTATTTTTGTTTTATGCAACATTTCAAATGATGTTTGTCTTTTAAGGATTACTTCATAAAATACAGTTTTCTTTATTTAATGAATAATTTTCCTTCTTGCTGTTCAAATTAGAGTTAACATTATAATTAATGAACAATTTACAAATTAACATTAGCATAAATATTTACACGTAAACCTGTCTCCATTTGGTTTCTCAGAACTTATTAAAATTTTTTATTGTTATTTTCACATCTCATATTTTGTACAGTTTTTTTTTAAAGGTATATTATTCTTTAAATAATGATGTCTGGACTTTTGTTTTTTTGTTTTTTGCTTAAAAATGTGTCGAATTTGTGATTTGTATGAGGTTTATGAGCCGAGTTATATTGTTTTTGCTTCAATTAGGATTTCTGGCATTGAAGAGGCACTAAAGTTGGATGTGGAAAAGCACTTAGGTCTCTCTGGTGTTCACTTTCAAGGTCAGTGGCATCATTTTCAGATATATAAAATATCCATGTAGACAGTAATCCACAAGCAGTCATTTATCCTAGAGTTCATCTGTTGTTCAACATATTGTGTGGAAGAATCATTAAATAATGTTAGCAAAAGTCTTTTAGCAAAATAAATTTGCCAAAAAAAAAAAAAAACCCTCATTTTAAAATAAATAAACTTTAGTGTACTTTGAGCTTAAGCCCTGTTTTAACAAGAGTATTGTTAGAATAAGCGTAAACTATTTAGATGCCTAGACCTGACTTGGAAACATGGCAAGATTTAAGAGATCTAACATTTAGTGCTCTTCAGTGCCAACCGTGTATCAAATTAAAATGGCACAACTTTTAGTCTAAGATTGATTACCAGTGACTGACCATAATGTTCTTTTTAAAGAAAGATAATATGTTTTGGCAGTTGCTTACAGGTCAGTGAAATTTAGAAGTGATTAGTTTATAAAGTGAAATGATGAAACAAAATATTACAAGCAGAATGTTCATATAAGGAATAAATTTAAATTTAGAAACCTGTTAGGGGTCTAGTGTGGCCTCAAGAATTTTGTGTACTTCAGATTGCAGTATAAATAAGTTTATTTACGCTACAGAAGAGTTCCCAGCTGCAGTGATCTTGGAAGTAAGTGTCTCTGTTAATTTCAGTCCAGTATAACTATCTAAAAGTACGCGTTCAAGTTGTACGATTAAAATGTTGTAATTGCTGTGCTTGATGTAATTGGTTTATATAAAAAGCTCATGGCTTGTGTTTGTTTTTATCTTAATTACATTTTTATGTGGTTTACTCACAGTTTTCTCTGTTCATTTAAACCTGAGTCATTATACTGCTGTGACTGATTGACTGAAGGGCTACAAAAATCAAGTATAATTGTGACTATTTTATGGGTTGGACTAGAAATGAGGCAGTTGTGGGGCAACTCAAAAATGGATCTTCATTAGTGTTAACAATTTATTATGCTACTTTTGCTTTCAGCAATTGTATTTTTATGCACACATGTGCCTCTGTGCTGCTCAGCTCTAAGACAGACATAATTTAACATAGGTAAGAATCATCACATGCCTCCTCCCTATTCACAATGAACAAACAATAGGCCGGAAAAGTAAGTTGTTAATAAAATAAATCAGTATTGGATGCCTGTGTGATCTTCAGGCCCGCAGGCGGCATTGCCTTAAGAACATACATGCTTCTGTAATGGAAATTACTTCAAGGGCCTGGAAACATTTCCAAAAATCATTGTCAATAGCGCTTTTCACAACGGACATTGTTTCAAAGCAGCTTTGCAGAATTTAAGAGTGATCAGAATTTAAGAGTTAAGGTGAGCAAAGTGTGTTTATCCCTGATGAGCAGCCATGGCGACTGTGGCAAGGAAAAACTTCTTTAGATGTTATGAGGAGGAAAACTTGAGAGGAACCAGACTTAAAAAGGGAACCCCTACTCATTCGGGTGATATCAAGAGTGTGATTATAAATCGTAAGAATATAAGTAATGTTCTTTCTACAGTCTTATACAGTCATGGAGTCATGGAACCAGGAGCTTTTGAGCAACTCATAAAATTGCCCAACATTTGAGAGCATTAGTGTTTACTGAATTGGTCTTTTACATATCTTTCACATCTGGAAAGGCAACATCAATGCTTGAAGGTATAAACAGGTTTTAGAGTCATGTGCTTTTTTGTGCTCATTTTTATCACCACATTATCTGTGTAAAGCTGCTTTAAGACAATGTTCATTGTTAAAAGCGCAATACAAATAAAAATTAATTGAATGTGCTTCCATCCGGGCAATGGAGGACATTGCATATTTTAGTAAGACAATGCTAAAATATCATGTAGTGGAAAAGTCTAAGTGCTAAACTGGCCTGCCTGCAGTTTAGACCTTTCACCAATTAAAACATTTGGTACATCATAAAATGAAAAATACAACAAAGATGACCCAGGACTGTTGAGCAGCCAGAATCTTGTATCAAACATAAATCGGACATTTCTCTCCCAAACTCCAGCAGCAGATCTTTTCAGTTCCCAGACAAATATGGGCTGTAGTTAATAGAAGAGGTAATGCTACAAAGTGGTAAATTTACCCTTTCCCAACTGTTTTGAGTTGTGTTGCAGCCATTAAATTTGTAATCTCAGTTGTCGTGCTTATAGTTAAAAGGGATGTGCAGAGATCACCGGAGCTTAAATAATAATGCATTTTGTACCACCTTATTGACTTTACTTGTAGTTTATTATAGTAAATTTATAAAAGTGCTCTCCAGTTACAAGGTTCCTACTTGGAGTGATGTGTAAAAGACAACTAGAGTTTAATAAATAATGTCTAATATTTTGTATTGTGTACTTTTTGTAATGTGATGGTCCCTAGCAGGGCTTTTTATTTTTAAGTTCTCTCACTTAACACAAAGAAAAAAGACAGTTTGTTACATTTGCTTGATTTATTTAATACAAAATTAGACATCACAAGTCAGTCATATTTTATGTTTGCTTGTTGCTGTCTGGTTGGTCTCAACTTTATTCTTCTTTGCTCTTTGGAAACATAAAATCAAAACACTTAGAGGAAATCTTTGAAGTCGTTCAAATAATTAAAAATTGTTTGATATAATTTTTTAATAAAAGTATTAGCAATCATGATGATTATGACGTTTTCTTTTTTAAAGATGACTTTGCCTCACCTTTCCAACATCTCTACTCTTGGCTCTCAGCTTGTTGACCTGGGATTCAGCAATGTCAGCACGCTCCTGAGCTTCTTCCATCTCATGCTGGACTTTCCTGTACCTGGACAGGTGAGTGTTTGCCTGCTCCTCCTGTGATTAATAAGCATTATTCACTTTAGTGCTGCTGTAAGTACAATATCAGCATGTATATCAGTACATAGTGACACACTTACAGCTTCCTCAGCCTGCCTCTTGTAGGCCTTTACTTTCAGCTGCAGTTTATCCACAAGGTCCTGCAGTCTATTCACGTTCTTCTTATCCTCCTCAGTCTGCAATAGTTGATGTTTATTTAGGATTTGTTTAGTTTCATTGTTTTTCTTCATATGGACTGTATGGTGGTAAATATATTATGTACCTGGTAGGTGAGTTCCTTCACTCTCCTCTCATATTTACGGACTCCTTTAACGGCTTCAACGCCACGTCTCTGCTCGGCTTCGACCTCACTCTCCAGTTCACGCACCTAGATCAGACCTTACATTTATAGAAAACTTTCCAACAAAATATATTCACGCTTTTCTTAACTGGTTTAAATACTGCAACTTACCCTGGATTCCAGTTTCTGGAGCTGCTTCTTTCCACCCTTCATTGCGAGATTCTCAGCTTCATCCAGACGGTGCTGCAGATCTTTGACGGTAACCTCAAGGTTCTTCTTCATCCTCTCCAGATGAGCACTGGTATCCTGCTCTTTCTTCAGCTCTTCAGCCATCATAGCAGCCTAGTGTATGACCATGACAGGAAGTTAGTTTTCAGGTTAACTGTAAATCAATGTGGTACAATTTCTGCATTTAACACTCACATCTGTGATGGCTTTCTTGGCCTTCTCCTCAGCATTCCTGGCCTCCTGGATAGTATCATCCACCTCACCTTGTACCTGCACCAGATCACCCTCAAGCTTCTTCTTGGTGTTGATTAGACTGGTGTTCTGTTGTTTAAAAAATAAAATAAAACATTAGGATAATTGTACATAAAATGTCAAATCGGCACCAAAGTTTGTTGTAGGAACAAACCTGAGAGTGCAGCAGTGCCACACGCTCACTGGCATCAACCAGCTCCTGTTCAGCCACTTTGCGGCCTCTTTCTGTCTGCTCCAGTGCAACTCTCAGTTCCTCAATCTCTGCCAGCATCAGGTTATTCCTGCGCTCCACCATGGCCACCTGCTCCTTCATGTCTTCTTGTCCTCTGACAGCCTCATCAAGGTGCAGTTGGGCATCCTGGTGTGACAGTGGATATCACTTTGACTACATTTATCATATGAAACAAAAGAAAACTTGTAAATAAAAATAAAACTTAAGGCAGACCTTGAGCTGTCCTTGGACATTCCTGAGCTGTTTCTGGGCTTCAGCAGCCTGGCGGTTGGCATGGCTCAGCTGAATCTCCATCTCATTCAGATCACCCTCCATCTTCTTCTTGACCCTCAAAGCATCATTCCTGCTCCTAACCTCAGAGTCCAGAGTAGTCTGCATGGACTCAATCACCCTCTGGCTGTTTCTCTTGATCTGCTCCATCTCCTCATCTTTCTCAGCCAGTTTCCTGTCAATCTCACTCTTAACCTGGTTGAGCTCAAGCTGGACACGAAGGATCTTGGACTCTTCATGTTCAAGTGTACCCTGAAAAATATGTTGAATGTTCAATTTGATGCAGATCCAGTTGTACTTTATTTCTACTTGTTGCAGTTATGTATAGTAACCTCAGCTTCCTCAAGAGCAGTCTGGATTTCTGATTTCTCAGTTTCCACCGTCTTCTTTGCCTTCTCCAGCTCATGAATGGTCTTTCCAGTCTCTCCAATCTGTTCAGTCAAGTCAGAGATCTCCTCTGCAGAAGAAAGTATTTATTATTTGTTTGTTTTCATTTAAAGGCTATGAAAATTTTACATGTAAAAAAATTTTTTTGCATACGCTGGAGATTCTTGTTCTCCCTTTTCAGAGTCTCCAGCTGGTCAAGAGCTTCCTCATATGAATTCTTCATCTTAAAGAGTTCAGTGCTGAGAGAACGAGCTTCTTTCTGAGCTCCCTCCAGTTCAGCCTGACCTTCCTCAAACTTCTGCTTCCATTCTGCCAAGACCTGAAAATATGGAGGACAGTTACATGCTATGCTACTTGTACAGATCAGCATTGTCTTGTACACGACATTCAGGTGACATATTCTAGACCTTGTCAAAGTTCCTCTGTTTCTTGTCGAGGTTAGCAGCCAGGCGTTGGATCGCTCAACATCAATCATGAGGTCCTCCACTTCACCCTGCAGTCTCTGTTTGGTCTTCTCCAGAGAAGCACACTTGGAGTTCACAGCTTCAATGGACTCCTCTGCTTCTTGAAGACGCTGAGCAAGCTTTTTCCTGTAGGCACATGAACAGCAATATATTGCCTATGTTGTGCATTATTTGTTTAGTGACAGCTGTTTGTTATTGTGGTAGGAATTTACTTGGCCTCCTCAAGCTCCTCTGTACGCTGGATGGCATCAGTCTCATATTTGGTTCTCCATTGAGCCACCTCACTGTTGGCCTTTGACATTGAACGCTGAAGCTCAGCCTTGGCCTCCTGCTCTTCCTCAAACTGCTCTCTGAGAAGATCACAGTCGTGACGAGCTGATTGGACAGCATGAGCCAGAGCGTTCTTTGCCTAGAAGTGAAATTTGTTATATATATTCATATTTTTTAGTGTTCATATTGTTCTTATTATACCATTTGTCAGAGTTGCATCAAACTGTGTGTGTTCTACCTTGACTTCTTCCTCGATATGTCTTTTGAGTTCCTCGATCTGCTGAGTGTAAGCTTGTTTTCCTCTGGTCAGCTGAGAAACAAGTGCTTCTTTCTCCTCCAGCTGACGGCTGAATTCACCTTTAACAGGAGTGTGAATTATGTTACTAAAACTGATCGTGTGATTTCAGGATTCTCCGCTTTATCGTGATTTAACGTACCATTCTCAGTCTGAAGGCGGGCTTTTTGTGTGCTGATGTCATTGAGTTGACGAACATGTTCATCATTCTTAGCTTTGAGTTCACTCAGCTGGTCCTCTACGGTGCGGCACATCTTTTCTAGGTTAGCCTGGAAAGAGAAGCGACGTATATAATGCAGATATATTTAAATGTAGTAAAACACGTCCTTTCTGCCTGTGAATGTATCTCCAATTGTTGTTGACTCAGAACCTTAAGACACTTCAGGCTTTAGATGAAGTTAACCAGGATGATGAGATTTGAATGTCTAATACCTTTGATTTGGCCACAGCTTCCATGTTACTGGAGAGATCATCGATCTCCATTTTATATTCACTCTTCTCCTTCTCCAGCTTCTGTTTGACACGCTGAAGGTTGTCGATCTGTTCTCCGAGCTCAGCAACACTGTCAGCTTGTTTCTTGCGGAGTGCAGCAGCTGTAGCTTCATGCTGCAGAGTGGATTCTTCCAGATCACGACGCAGTTTCTGGAACTCGGCCTCGCGCTTCTTGTTCATCTCAATCTGAGCAGCGGTGGCACCTCCAGCTTCCTCCAGCCTCTCACTGATCTCCTCAAGTTCCCTGGAGAGATCAGCTCTCTGCTTCTCAACTTTAGCACGAGCTGCACGCTCAGCCTCGATTTCTTCCTCCAGCTCTTCAATGCGAGCCTGAAATCAGGATTTTTTTTTTTTTAGACATTCGAATTTTACTCTACAAGCCTGAATATTATTGTTTCTCACAAAAGAAGTACCTGGAGCTCTTTAATCTTTTTCTGAAGCTGGGCACCCAGGGTCTGTTCATCTTCAATCTTGCTCAGAAGTTGACTTACTTCAAAGTCCTTCCTGTTTTGATGAAATGGGAAAAGTAACATGTAAATATTTTTATAAACAGATTTGTATTTGTTGCTTTATCATTGTAAGACCCACTCACTTCTTGATCTTCTCATCAGACTGCTGCTTGTCGTTCTCCAGGTCCATTATGGACTCTTGGGCCAGTTTCAAGTCACCTTCAAGCTTTCTCTTGGCTCTCTCAAGGTCCATACGCAGCTTCTTCTCTTGTTCCAGAGAACCTTCAAGCTAAATTTGATAATGCATCTTATTAAAACACCTGATAATCATAACTGCTGAACCTTTTATGAATTACAGTATGGATATTTACATCATCAACTTGTTGTTCAAGCTTGGTCTTGGATTTGGTCAGAGTGTTGACTTTGTCTTCCTCTGCCTGGAGATCATCCAGAGTCTGCTGGTGTGCCTCTTGGAGGGCTTTCTTCTCCTTAGTGAGCTTGGCAATGCTCTCATCCTGAGATGCCATCTCTTCAGTGAGGTTCTTCACCTGTTTATGAGCATTATTATAATTAATTGTCCATTTAAATTCTTATTATTAAAAAGTGAAATATGTTCAATGAATTAATCTGAACCTTGTTTTCAGTGGCATGTTTCTCCTTCTCCACTTTGGCCAAGGTGAGCTCCAGGTCATCAATGTCCTTCTTCAGCTCAGAGCACTCATCCTCCAGTTTCCTCTTCTTGGCAGTCAGCTCAGCATTGATTTCCTCCTCATCCTCCAGTCTCTCATTTGTCTCCTTGAGCTTAGCTTCAAGCTGGATCTTGCTTTTGATGAGTCCCTCACATCTTTCCTCAGCATCAGAAAGGCTCTCTGATTCCTGTTAATGTGGTTTTAATATAATAAATGTTTTCCCAATTTTATTAGAAATGAACTTAAACTCTGTATAGAAACTTACAGAGGCTACTGCTAGTTGCAGGTCATTTTTCTCCTGTTGCAGAGAAACCATCTTCTCCTCAAGCTCTTTCTTCCTAGCCAGTGCTTTTGCCAAGTCCTCCTTCATTTTCTCAAAGTTCTCCTTCATGGCAGCCATTTCCTTCTCAGTCTCTGCACTCTTGAGAAGAGGCTTGATCTTGAAGTACAACTTCATCCATGGCCAGTGTTTCACATTCATGAATGAGCGGATGTTGTATTGGATGGAATAGATGGATTCCCTGGAATTTAAGATGAATTAGGTCACCTATTGTATGTTTCTGTACTTGGTTTGTCCATGTGTTCCATCTTTTGTCATCTAAACATACCTCCTCTCCATCATCTTGACAAACTCCCTCCTCATGAGGTAGCCACGGCACAAAGCCTGAGTCATGGTCACCAGATTGGCTAGTTTTTCATCTCGCATCTCCTCAAGGGTTCCCAGCAGACCGGCTTTGAAGAACACCTGCAAGTTCAGAAAGATAATCAGATCCTTTATTTAAGGAAATTCTGCAAATAATTATTATTTATGTACATTTAAAAGGTAAATGTTCCTTTATTTATTTGTATTTTTCTAGAAATCAGATAATCTTAATGTTTTTAGTACCAACAATAATACTTTTGTTCTGACAAAACTACAAACCTTGGTGTGTCCAAACTTGTACTGTGTATGATCCACATCAATGGAGCCCAAGAGTTTCTCTGAAGCTTTCTTGTTGTCAATGAACTGTCCCTCTGGGATGACACTGGCATTCAAGACTTTGTATCTAAAATGATATATTTATTACACAATATATAATGTACATATTTTCATGTGTTTGCCCACAACTCATGTGTAGAACTGAAGGTATTTTGAGGTGTTTACAATTAGCATTAATTATATGTAGAATTCAGATGACCTCTGTTTGAAGTCACCATAGAGGATCCTGCTGGGGAATCCCTTTCTGCAGATTCTGATACCCTCCAGCACACCATTACACCTCAACTGGTGGATGACCAGGAAGTTCTCCATCAGACCTAGAGGTTCCAGTTCAGTGCATAAGTATGATGCTGTTTAATTATTCATTATAAATGTAGGAAAATGAGAAGAGAACCGACCTGGAGTCTTGGACTCATTTGGAATCAAGCAACGCACAAAGTGAGGGTGAGTGCTCCTCAAGTTGCTCATCAGCTTGCCCAAGTTCTCCTGGAGATGACACACATCATAAGTCAGTCATTGCATAGATTTTGCACTGTATATTCACACCAATAAGCTGAAATATTTACCCTAAACAATGCAGACACTGTCTGGAAGGAACCACCCTTCTTTTTGCCAGCCTTCTTTCCAGCACCAGCATCAGCTGCACATCAGAGTTAAAGTGTATTGATATTCTTTGCTTTATATATGTACAAGTTTATATCAGAAACAGCACATTTCAGCTGCAGTTTATCAGCAGTAATAGTTCATATCTATAAATGTTACTCTTACCATCGGCACCAGCATGGGCTGCATAAAGGTGGCACAGCAGTTTGTTCCCTGATTTCTGGTACAGCTGTACAACAGAGTCGTTCAGTGGATCCTTGTTCTTGTCCAACCAGCCGGAAATGTTGTAGTCCACAGTGCCGGCGTAGTGCACCAGGGAGAAGTGAGCCTCAGCTTTGCCTTTGCCAGGCTTTGGCTTCTGGAAGGCGTTGCATTTGCCAAGGTGCTGGTCATGAAGTTTGTTCTTGAAGGACGTGTCTGTAGCCTTGGGGAACATGCACTCCTCTTCAAGGATGGAGAAGATGCCCATTGGCTGTTGGTGACAGATTTTTCATGAGAGATCACTGGAGTTTTAGTGGTGAAAGTATGATTATTTTATTGATGACATTAATTGTACTGACACCACAATAACTTACCTTCTCAATAAGCTCAATGCAGGCAGCCAAGTCCATACCAAAGTCAATGAACTCCCACTCGATACCTTCTTTCTTGTACTCCTCTTGTTCCAGCACGAACATGTGGTGGTTGAAAAACTGTTGCAGTTTCTCATTTGTGAAGTTAATGCAGAGCTGCTCCAAGCTGTTGAACTGTTAGAGTTTAGCAATAGATTAGACATTGTCAAAGTATTGCACAAACCATCAGAGCACATATCATGGAGGAAAACAATCATTTACATCAAAGATCTCAAATCCAGCGATGTCCAGCACACCAATGAAGTACTGCCTTTGCTGCTTTGTGTCCAACATCTCATTGATACGAATGACCATCCACAAGAACATTTTCTCATAGATGGACTTGCAGAGGGCAGACACGGAATTGTTCACCTGAAAGTATAATCCATAATTGTTTATTCGTTCTGTGAAAACTCAAACTTGAATTAAAATTTCTTGTATTCACTAATGGTACGTTACCTGTGGTACAGTCTGGCCTTTGGTCACAAACTCGTTTCCGACTTTGACTCTGGGGTAACACAAAGCTTTCAGCATGTCAGCTGAGTTCAGACCCAGAAGGTAGGCGATTTTATCAGCAACTGATGTGGAGAGAAGATTGTCTTTAATATCACATAGCATACATTTACTACTTTATATATTTACAGACTGGGTAATAATTTATTTTATTTTTTTGTACTTTCAGTGCCATCAGGCTCAGCCTGCTCCTCTCTCTGCTTCTGCTTGAACTTCATGTTGCCATGATGCATCACAGCACCGGTCAGCTTGTAGATGTTAATTTTTCATCAGCATTGAAGCCAAGAATGTCAATGGCAGTCTGTGATGAAAGAAGAGATTGGTCATGTTATCTTTTAAATTAACACACACAAACATGTTTATAAAATCATTTCTTCCTACATCTGTGGCAATGAACTCCTCCACATCATCGATGCTCTTGACTGTGATTTCACCCTGGCTGATCATTGGGTAATCATAAGGGTTGGTGGTGATGAGCAGTGCCTCTGTACAAGGATAAAATAATTCATTGTCATTCACACAAATCTGTTCTTTAAACTAACATGCAGGGATTTTAGTAACATTGCAGTACATGAGATTTCTTACCAAGCAGCTCGGGTTTGTGTCCAGTCATGAGCTGGTAGAAAATGTGGTAGCTTCTCTCAGCAGACAGCTGGAAAGTGACTCTTGACTTTTCCAGCAGATCTGGACATATTAAGATAAAAATTCACTTAGCTGTATCTTTTATTTACAAAATAATTATTTTAAAAACAAACTCTAAAACTTACAGGTTTCAATATCAGCTGAAGCCAGTTTTCCAGTTTGTCCAAAATGGATTCTAATAAATTTACCCTAGAAAGTTAAAAGATGATTAAAATACAGTTTTAAGTTTTAAGATGAACAGTTTTCTAAATCTTAGCTGTAAAACACAATGCAATGTAGGTCTACTTACAAAACGAGAGGAGTTGTCATTTCTCACAGTCTTGGCATTACCGTAAGCCTCCAGCAGGGGGTTGGCTGCAACAATTTGGTCTTCCAGTGAACCCTAGTGATGATGGCAGGTATTTAGTGAGGAGTCTGAGGTCTGATTCTGTCACACAGCAGTAGTAGTTTTTTTCTCACCTGCATTTTGCCAGGAACAGGTTCTGCCTTCTTGCCAGTCATGCCAACCATTGCAAAGTACTGAATGACACGTTTTGTGTTCACAGTCTTTCCTGCACCAGATTCTCCACTGGGGGTAGAAAAGGAGAACCAGGTGTGAACAGTAGTTCAGTGCATGTATCTAGAGATAAAGCTCTGTGATTATTAGAAGTGACTCATATTTAAGAAGAGGTTTTGACTTACGTAATCAGGACGGACTGGTTCTCACGATCTAAAGGTGTAGAAGAATTAATTCAGCATTTTGTATAAGGCACTGAATTATTCATACAGTAACAAATAGTTAGAGAGAGAATCATAAACAAATCGTACCAGTGTGCATGAACTGATAGGCGTTATCAGAGATGGAGAAGATGTGAGGTGGGGCTTCAATCCTTTTTTTGCCTCTGTATCCGGACACAACGACAGCGTCATACACTGGGAGCCACTTGTAGGGGTTCACAGTGACGCAGAACAACCCTGAGTAGGTCTGAAGAAGCGTCCAGAGAAATGTTAATCATTAGTGTCGTCACTCTCGTATTTCTCTTTGAAAATGGAGTAATTCTTTGGTTAACTTACGTAGATCATCCATGCTGCGTAACGCTCTTTGAGGTTATACAGCACAGCAGGTTCACTGAGGTGGGTCATCATGGCCATATCCTCCATTTTGTCGTACTTTGGAGGATTCATTGGAAAGATTTCATCTTCCTTAACGCTGACAGTCTATAAAATATCAGTGATAAAGCACATTTAATGGTCACTTATGTAGGAGTGTGCAGTAAATGTAGAATCCTGACACTGTGTCAATTATCTTTACACTCACTTTTTTGCTTTCCAGAGTTTCTACGGTGGCTTTGCCCCCCTCTTTACTCTTCAGTGTACCCTTGACGTACATCTCTGCGGCATCGACCACAAAGACGGCTGATTTGGCATCAAAAGGTTTGTTCTGAGCCTCAATCCTCTCTTTCTGGCTTATGGAGGTAGATGGCCGGGTCAAGCATTCCATCTCACCATCTCCCATGGTGGCAGGTTACTGTAGTCAAATAATTAAAAAATTGTCTTTTACTCTGAATGATGTGAATAACAGTTGTTGTTTTTTTTACAATGTTACAAAAGTGGTCAATGGACGGATCAGTCATGGATGGCCTTTGGGATAACTGATGCATATGGGGAGTGAAACCCGTCTGGTTCAATTTTACAGAAATTCTACTGTATCCCACAGTTGCCAAGAACTTTAATGCTGGCTTTTATTAAAAAGGTGTCAGAATGCACAGTGCATTACAGCTCTCTGTGTATAGGTTGTGTAGTTGCAGAGCTATCATATCTTCAGTGCTGCCTGCTCTTTACTAGCAAACACTCCTATATTGGCCTGCGAGGATCAACTAAACCATCGAGCCTGATCTTTATTTGCAGAAGTGGCTTCTTTTGGCAGGATAACGCAGCCTGGCACACTGCAAACATTTTTCAGCACTGGTGTGACGAACATGGGGGAAGAATATTCGACATTCCCCAAATCTTAACATCCAAGTTTTATCAATGGAGACCTCACCACACAACCTACAGGACTTAAAGGATGTGCTCCTAATTTCTTGGTGCCAGTTACCACAGCATGCCTATAGTAGTCTTGTGGAGTGCAGATCTTGACCAGACCTTATATTATATATAGTTTTAAAATACTTTTCATTGCCTTTATTTTTATTTGAAAAGACTCTGTTTCAGAATTTTATCTAAGCTTAATAAATTTCTATTGATTTTTTAACACTGAATTAATCCTGACATTAATTCTTTGGATGTTTTTGTTTTCTTTCAGAGCATTTAAGCATATCTCATTCCCCAAAAAACAATGTATGCTCTTTAAAGAGATTTCCATGCAGTTTTTGCACATAGCCTGACAAAATAAACAAAATGCATAATAAGCATATTTGACTAATCCTGTTTTGCCATTATGATTTTAACACTGTACCTTGTTTGATGTCAAGAGTAGAAATTGGCAGATTGTGAACTCTGGAAAAAGAAGTAAATATCAATTTAGTTATTCAGCAAAAAATTAATATTATTAAAATAAAATTAATAGAACATTTTACAAATCTATCATTGTTCAAACATATGAGACATCAGCACTGGACTGGAGACTTTCTCACCTTGGCTGGGTGCTTGAGGTTCCTTCAGTCCTTGGGGGAGCCTGTTATATAGCAGCATTACCGTTCACTCAGCAGAACTGTCTCTCTATATATGGCCATGTTGTATTAGTTGATGCGATGTATGTAGTTGCTTTATGTAGCACTATAATTCATGTGCTTTAGTGTTATGCATTTGCAAATACTGTTTTGTTCTTATAAGGATTCCTTTAAAATATACAGCTTTCTTTTTTTATTTTTAATTAATTGTTTCTTAAAAAACATTGTAATTTCTCAGGGCAATGCCTGAACAATTTACATATTAACATTTGCATTAATATTTACACTTAAATTGTTTCCATTCAGTTTCTCAAAATAATTTTATTTTTGGATAGTTTTTTATATTTTATAAATGTCCTGTAAAAACAAATGTATATAACCAGCTTTTTTAATTATTATTTTTTCTTTTAAAATTATTTTTATGATTTCTGGCCGTGAAGAGGCACTAAAATTGGACGTGGAGAAGTGCTCTGATCCCACTGGTGTTTAATTTCAAGGTCAGTGGCATCATTTCCAAATATATAATGTTTATAAGTAGACAGTAATCCAAAAGCAATCATTGGTTAGCCAAAGTTCACCTATTGCCAGTAACATATTGTGTGGAATAATCATTAAATAATTTTAGTCTAAGCAAAAGTGTGAAAGAGGAAAGAAATTTGGCAGCAAATACTGTTTTAATATTCAGTTTAAAATGTTTATGTAATAATCCATATTGTTTTCTCAACAATTTTCTCACAATTTCATAGAAAATATACATTGGTATAATACAAATGGTATAATAAAAAGCTTTTTTAAAAGTACAGATAATCCCTTTTCAGCCAGCAGTGAAGAGTTGGAAAACTCTGACAGAGAAAAGCTGAAATTATATGACAGTGTTTTAAAATGTTTGTAGTCTAAATATTAATGCAAGCATGTGAATTAATGTTTGTAATCTGAAAATAATTTGTAATCATTTTATGACATGGCAAGATTTAAGAGATGTAGCATTTAGTGCTGTATAGTTCCAGCAGGGTATCAAATTAAAATGGCACCAGGTTTAGTCTAAGATTGATTACCAGTGGCTGACCATAAAATTCTTTTTAAAGAAAGTTAATATGTTTTGGCAGTTGCTTTTCAAGGCAGTAAATTTTAGAAGTGATTTGTTGAATTCATAAAATTAAATGGTGAACTTAAATATTACAAGCAGAATGTTCATATTAGGAATAAATTCAAATATAGAAACCAGTTAAGGGTCTAGTGTGGCCTCAAGAATTTTGTGTAGTTCAGATTGCAGTATAAATAAGTTTAGTTGTGCTACATAAGAGTTCCCAGTTGCAGTCATCTTGGAAGTAAGTGTCTCTGTTTATTTCAGTCTAGAAACCGTTAGAAATTTTTAAAACTAAAATTTGATTAAATTAGGCACAATTAAAATGATTAAGATGATATAATGGCTATGCTTCCTGAAAAGGTGACTGGGTGTGTTTCATTTATCTTACTGTACACTATAGATTCCTAGTCTGAGAATGTTTTACACTGTGTTTGTTATCTCAAGTAGATATTACCTTATATGATAATTAAGGTGTTGCTGTCTTAAAGAGACCTCAAATTAATCAGTCAAATACCTTGTAAGATCTGTTGTTTGTGAAGCAACATGTTTAGAGGAATAACTTGCATTTATGCAAATAGCACAGAGTTAAAAAGCTTCATACTTTTTTGTGTGCATGTGTATTTTATCAGCCTATATACAGGTAGTGTCTAAAGCTGTCATCACTTATCACATTAACACCACCTGTTGGATAAAGAGGGCTAGACTGCAGTGTTGTTTTAAAATATGTCTATAAATATTTGGCTACTCTTTCGGTAACAGTGTATTTTTTAAATAAAATGTTCTGTATGTGTTGAAGGACTTCTGTGTTGACACAAACTCTCAAAGTTCTTCGAAGAGAAAACAACCCATTATTGTCTTGCATGGCATCCTTATTTTGTCCTAGAATTTTCTTTAACATATAAAAGTGTTCTTTTTAAAGCAAACTGCAGTGTTCAGTGGAAAAAGCTTCCTGACACCTCTAAGTGCAATGCTGTGTGACATCTTCACAATGCCCATTTCTGACATCTCAAATTTGGTGAGCATGCATACTATTAATATTCTCAACTCTTGTGCATTAAAAGTGTGTGCAGATTTCACTTGGGCTTAAGTACTTGTGCTTTTTGTACCATTCATATATGGAGTTTATTACTAAGTCTTAATTTTGCATGATGTACTCGCCTTAAAATTCAGAAATGTATGAAAGTGCTTTCCAGTTGCAAGTTTCCTACTTTAAGTAAAGTGTGAAAGATTTTAAAATCTAATATATATATATTTTTATATGGTGTACAGGTTAATGTGACACTCCCAAACCTGGCTTTTGCACTGAAGCAGACAGAGAGGTTGCAAAGCAGCTGAACAGGAGGTGGTTGATGCCAGTAAGGGTGTGGCACTACACACTCAGGTGGAATCTTCAGGCATTTTATTTGATATTTTATGATGTTATTGTCATATAAGTTTGTTTACTTAAAAAAAGAAAAAAGACAGTTTATTACATTTGCTTGATTTATTTAATACAAAATAAGACATCACAAGTCAGTCATTTTATGTTTGCTTGTTGCTGTCTGGTTGGTCTCAACTTTATTCTTCTTTGCTCTTTGGAAAACATACAATTAATACAATTAGAGGAAATCTTTGAAGTCGTTCAAAGAGTGTATTTTAATAAAATTATTAGGAATTATAATGATTATGACGTTTTCTTTTTTTAAAGATGACTTTGCCCCACCTTTCCAACATCTCTACTCTTGGCTCTCAGCTTGTTGACCTGGGATTCAGCAATGTCAGCACGCTCCTGAGCTTCTTCCATCTCATGCTGGACTTTCCTGTACCTGGACAGGTGAGTGTTTGCCTGCTCCTCCTGTGATTAATAAGCATTATTCACTTTAGTGCTGCTGTAAGTACAATATCAGCATGTATATCAGTACATAGTGACACACTTACAGCTTCCTCAGCCTGCCTCTTGTAGGCCTTTACTTTCAGCTGCAGTTTATCCACAAGGTCCTGCAGTCTATTCACGTTCTTCTTATCCTCCTCAGTCTGCAATAGTTGATGTTTATTTAGGATTTATTTAGTTTCATTTTTTTTCTTCACATGGACTGTATGGTGATAAACATATTATGTACCTGGTAGGTGAGTTCCTTCACTCTCCTCTCATATTTACGGACTCCTTTAACGGCTTCAACGCCACGTCTCTGCTCGGCTTCGACCTCACTCTCCAGTTCACGCACCTAGATCAGACCTTACATTTATAGAAAACTTTCCAACAAAATATATTCACGCTTTTCTTAACTGGTTTAAATACTGCAACTTACCCTGGATTCCAGTTTCTGGAGCTGCTTCTTTCCACCCTTCATTGCGAGATTCTCAGCTTCATCCAGACGGTGCTGCAGATCTTTGACGGTAACCTCAAGGTTCTTTTTCATCCTCTCCAGATGAGCACTGGTATCCTGCTCTTTTTTCAGCTCTTCAGCCATCATAGCAGCCTAGTATATGACCATGACAGGAAGTTTTCAGGTAAACTGTAAATCAATGTGGTAAATTTCTGCATTTAACACTCACATCTGTGATGGCCTTCTTGGCCTTCTCCTCAGCATTCCTGGCCTCCTGGATGGTATCATCCACCTCACCTTGTACCTGCACCAGATCACCCTCGAGCTTCTTCTTGGTGTTGATTAGACTGGTGTTCTGTTGTTTAAAAAATAAAATAAAACATTAGGATAATTGTACATAAAATGTAAAATCGGCACCAAAGTTTGTTGTAGGAACAAACCTGAGAGTGCAGCAGTGCCACACGCTCACTGGCATCAACCAGCTCCTGTTCAGCCACTTTGCGGCCTCTTTCTGTCTGCTCCAGTGCAACTCTCAGTTCCTCAATCTCTGCCAGCATCAGGTTATTCCTGCGCTCCACCATGGCCACCTGCTCCTTCATGTCTTCTTGTCCTCTGACAGCCTCATCAAGGTGCAGTTGGGCATCCTGGTGTGACAGTGGATATCACTTTGACTACATTTATCATATGAAACTAAAGAAAACTTGTAAATAAAAATAAAACTTAAGGCAGACCTTGAGCTGTCCTTGGACATTCCTGAGCTGTTTCTGGGCTTCAGCTGCCTGGCGGTTGGCATGGCTCAGCTGAATCTCCATCTCATTCAGATCACCCTCCATCTTCTTCTTGACCCTTAAAGCATCATTCCTGCTCCTAACCTCAGAGTCCAGAGTAGTCTGCATGGACTCAATCACCCTCTGGCTGTTTCTCTTGATCTGCTCCATCTCCTCATCTTTCTCAGCCAGTTTCCTGTCAATCTCACTTTTAACCTGGTTGAGCTCAAGCTGGACACGAAGGATCTTGGACTCTTCATGTTCAAGTGTACCCTGAAAAATATGTTCAATGTTCAATATGATGCAGATCCAGTTGTACTTTATTTCTACTTGTTGCAGTTATGTATAGTAACCTCAGCCTCCTCAAGAGCAGTCTGGATTTCTGATTTCTCAGTTTCCACCGTCTTCTTTGCCTTCTCCAGCTCATGAATGGTCTTTCCAGTCTCTCCAATCTGTTCAGTCAAGTCAGAGATCTCCTCTGCAGAAGAAAGTATTTATTATTTGTTTGTTTTCATTTAAAGGCTATAAATATTTTACATGTAAAAATTTTTTTACATACGCTGGAGATTCTTGTTCTCCCTTTTCAGAGTCTCCAGCTGGTCAAGAGCTTCCTCATATGAGTTCTTCATCTTAAAGAGTTCAGTACTGAGAGAACGAGCTTCTTTCTGAGCTCCCTCCAGTTCAGCCTGACCTTCCTCAAACTTCTGCTTCCATTCTGCCAAGACCTGAGAATATGGAGGACAGTTACATACTATGCTACTTGTACAGATCAGCATTGTCTTGTACACGACATTCAGGTGACAGATTCTAGACCTTGTCAAAGTTCCTCTGTTTCTTGTCGAGGTTAGCAGCCAGGCGTTGGATCGCTCAACATCAATCATGAGGTCCTCCACTTCACCCTGCAGCCTCTGCTTGGTCTTCTCCAGAGAAGCACACTTGGAGTTCACGGCTTCAATGGACTCCTCTGCTTCTTGAAGACGCTGAGCAAGCTTTTTCCTGTAGGCACATGAACAGCAATATATTGCCTATGTTGTGCATTATTTGTTTAGTGACAGCTGTTTGTTATTGTGGTAGAAATTTACTTGGCCTCCTCAAGCTCCTCTGTACGCTGGATGGCATCAGTCTCATATTTGGTTCTCCATTGAGCCACCTCACTGTTGGCCTTTGACATTGAACGCTGAAGCTCAGCCTTGGCCTCCTGCTCTTCCTCAAACTGCTCTCTGAGAAGATCACAGTCGTGACGAGCTGATTGGACAGCATGAGCCAGAGCGTTCTTTGCCTAGAAGTAAATTTGTTATATATATTCATATTTTTTAGTGTTCATATTGTTCTTATTATACCATTTGTCAGAGTTGCATTAAACTGTGTGTGTTCTACCTTGACTTCCTCCTCGATATGTCTTTTGAGTTCCTCGATCTGCTGAGTGTAAGCTTGTTTTCCTCTGGTCAGCTGAGAAACAAGTGCTTCTTTCTCCTCCAGCTGACGGCTGAATTCACCTTTAACAGGAGTGTGAATTATGTTACTAAAACTGATCGTGTGATTTCAGGATTCTCCGCTTTATCGTGATTTAACGTACCATTCTCAGTCTGAAGGCGGGCTTTTGTGTGCTGATGTCATTGAGTTGACGAACATGTTCATCATTCTTAGCTTTGAGTTCACTCAGCTGGTCCTCTACGGTGCGGCACATCTTTTCTAGGTTAGCCTGGAAAGAGAAGCGTACGTATATAATGCAGATATATTTAAATGTAGTAAAACACGTCCTTTCTGCCTGTGAATGTATCTCCAGTTGTTGTTGACTCAGAACCTTAAGACACTTCAGGCTTTAGATGAAGTTAACCAGGATGATGAGATTTTAATGTCTAATACCTTTGATTTGGCCACAGCTTCCATGTTACTGGAGAGATCATCGATCTCCATTTTATATTCACTCTTCTCCTTCTCCAGCTTCTGTTTGACACGCTGAAGGTTGTCGATCTGTTCTCCGAGCTCAGCAACACTGTCAGCTTGTTTCTTGCGGAGTGCAGCAGCTGTAGCTTCATGCTGCAGAGTGGATTCTTCCAGATCACGACGCAGTTTCTGGAACTCGGCCTCGCGCTTCTTGTTCATCTCAATCTGAGCAGCGGTGGCACCTCCAGCTTCCTCCAGCCTCTCACTGATCTCCTCAAGTTCCCTGGAGATCAGCTCTCTGCTTCTCAACTTTAGCACGAGCTGCACGCTCAGCCTCGATTTCTTCCTCCAGCTCTTCAATGCGAGCCTGAAATTAGGATTTTTTTTTTTAAGATCTTAGACATTTGAATTTTGAAGCCTGAATATTATTGTTTCTCACAAAAGAAGTACCTGGAGCTCTTTAATCTTTTTCTGAAGCTGGGCACCCAGGGTCTGTTCATCTTCAATCTTGCTCAGAAGTTGACTTGTTTCAAAGTCCTTCCTGTTTTGATGAAATGGGAAAAGTAACATGTAAATATTTTTATAAACAGATTTGTATTTGTTGCTTTATCATTGTAAGACCCACTCACTTCTTGATCTTCTCATCAGACTGCTGCTTGTCGTTCTCCAGGTCCATTATGGACTCTTGGGCCAGTTTCAAGTCACCTTCAAGCTTTCTCTTGGCTCTCTCAAGGTCCATACGCAGCTTCTTCTCTTGTTCCAGAGAACCTTCAAGCTAAATTTGATAATGCATCTTATTAAAACACCTGATAATCATAACTGCTGAACCTTTTATGAATTACAGTATGGATATTTACATCATCAACTTGTTGTTCAAGCTTGGTCTTGGATTTGGTCAGAGTGTTGACTTTGTCTTCCTCTGCCTGGAGATCATCCAGAGTCTGCTGGTGTGCCTCTTGGAGGGCTTTCTTCTCCTTAGTGAGCTTGGCAATGCTCTCATCCTGAGATGCCATTTCTTCAGTGAGGTTCTTCACCTGTTTAAGATCATTATTATAATAAATTGTCCATTTAAATTCCTATTATTAAAAAGTGAAATATGTTCAATTAATTAATCTGAACCTTGTTCTCAGTGGCATGTTTCTCCTTCTCCACTTTGGCCAAGGTGAGCTCCAGGTCATCAATGTCCTTCTTCAGCTCAGAGCACTCATCCTCCAGTTTCCTCTTCTTGGCAGTCAGCTCAGCATTGATTTCCTCCTCATCCTCCAGTCTCTCATTTGTCTCCTTGAGCTTAGCTTCAAGCTGGATCTTGCTTTTGATGAGTCCCTCACATCTTTCCTCAGCATCAGAAAGGCTCTCTGATTCCTGTTAATGTGGGTTTTTAATATAATAAATTCCAATTTAATTAGAAATGAACTTAAACTCTGTATAGAAACTTACAGAGGCTACTGCTAGTTGCAGGTCATTTTTCTCCTGTTGCAGAGAAACCATCTTCTCCTCAAGCTCTTTCTTCTTAGCCAGTGCTTTTGCCAAGTCCTCCTTCATTTTCTCAAAGTTCTCCTTCATGGCAGCCATTTCCTTCTCAGTCTCTGCACTCTTGAGAAGAGGCTTGATCTTGAAGTACAACTTCATCCATGGCCAGTGTTTCACATTCATGAATGAGCGGATGTTGTATTGGATGGAATAGATGGATTCCCTGGAATTTAAGATGAATTAGGTCACCTATTGTATTGTTTCTGTACTTGGTTTGTCCATGTGTCCATCTTTTGTCATCTAAACATACCTCCTCTCCATCATCTTGACAAACTCCCTCCTCATGAGGTAGCCACGGCACAAAGCCTGAGTCATGGTCACCAGATTGGCTAGTTTTTCATCTCGCATCTCCTCAAGGGTTCCCAGCAGACCGGCTTTGAAGAACACCTGCAAGTTCAGATAGATAATCAGATCCTTTATTTAAGGAAATTCTGCAAATACTTATTATTTATGTAGATTTAAAAGGTAAATGTTCCTTTTATTTGAACTTTTCTAGAAATCAGAAAATCAGAGTGTTTTTAGTACCAACAATAATACTTTTGTTCTGACAAAACTACAAACCTTGGTGTGTCCAAACTTGTACTGTGTATGATCCACATCAATGGAGCCCAAGAGTTTCTCTGAAGCTTTCTTGTTGTCAATGAACTGTCCCTCTGGGATGACGCTGGCATTCAAGACTTTGTATCTAAAATGATATATTTATTACAGAATATATAATGTACATATTTTCATGTGTTTGCCCACAACTCATGTGTAGAACTGAAGGTATTTTGAGGTGTTTTACAATTAGCATTAATTATATGTAGAAATCAGATGACCTCTGTTTGAAGTCACCATAGAGGATCCTGCTGGGGAATCCCTTTCTGCAGATTCTGATACCCTCCAGCACACCATTACACCTCAACTGGTGGATGACCAGGAAGTTCTCCATCAAACCTAGAGGTTCCAGTTCAGTGCATTAATATGATGCTGTTTAATTATTCATTATAAATGTAGGAAAATGAGAAGAGAACTGACCTGGAGTCTTGGACTCATTTGGAATCAAGCAACGCACAAAGTGAGGGTGAGTGCTCCTCAAGTTGCTCATCAGCTTGCCCAAGTTCTCCTGGAGATGTCACACATCATACATAAGTAATTGCAAAGATTCTGCACTGTATATTTACACCAATAAGCTGAAATATTTACCCTAAACAATGCAGACACTGTCTGGAAGGAACCACCCTTCTTTTTGCCGCCCTTCTTTCCACCACCAGCATCAGCTGCACATCAGAGTTAAAGTGTATTTATATTCTTTGCTTTATATATGTACAAGTTTATATCAGAAACAGCACATTTAAGCTGCAGTTTATCAGCAGTAATAGTTCATATCTATAAATGTTACTCTTACCATCGGCACTGGCATGGGCTGCATAAAGGTGGCACAGCAGTTTGTTTCCTGATTTCTGGTACAGCTGGACAACAGAGTCGTTCAGTGGATCCTTGTTCTTGTCCAACCAGCCGGAAATGTTGTAGTCCACAGTGCCGGCGTAGTGCACCAGGGAGAAGTGAGCCTCAGCTTTGCCTTTGCCAGGCTTTGGCTTCTGGAAGGCGTTGCATTTGCCAAGGTGCTGGTCATGAAGTTTGTTCTTGAAGGACGTGTCTGTAGCCTTGGGGAACATGCACTCCTCTTCAAGGATGGAGAAGATGCCCATTGGCTGTTGGTGACAGATTTTTTATTAGAGATCACTGGAGTTTTAGTGGTGAAAGTATGATTATTTTATTGATGACATTAATTGTACTGACACCACAATAACTTACCTTCTCAATAAGCTCAATGCAGGCAGCCAAGTCCATACCAAAGTCAATGAACTCCCACTCGATACCTTCTTTCTTGTACTCCTCTTGTTCCAGCACGAACATGTGGTGGTTGAAAAACTGTTGCAGTTTCTCATTTGTGAAGTTAATGCAGAGCTGCTCCAAGCTGTTGAACTGTTAGAGTTTAGCAATAGATTAGACATTGTCAAAGTATTGCACAAACCATCAGAGCAAATATCATGGAGGAAAACAATCATTTACATCAAAGATCTCAAATCCAGCGATGTCCAGCACACCAATGAAGTACTGCCTTTGCTGCTTTGTGTCCAACATCTCATTGATACGAATGACCATCCACAAGAACATTTTCTCATAGATGGACTTGCACAGAGCAGACACGGAATTGTTCACCTGAAAGTATAATCCATAATTGTTTATTCGTTCTGTGAAAACTCAAACTTTAATTCTTTTTTCCCGTGGTCTCTAATGGTACGTTACCTGTGGTACAGTCTGGCCTTTGGTCACAAACTCGTTTCCGACTTTGACTCTGGGGTAACACAAAGCTTTCAGCATGTCAGCTGAGTTCAGACCCAGAAGGTAGGCGATTTTATCAGCAACTGATGTGTGGAGAGAAGATTGTCTTTAATATCACACATAGCATACATTTACTACTTTATATATTTACAGACTGGGTAATAATTTATTTTATTTTTTTGTACTTTCAGTGCCATCAGGCTCAGCCTGCTCCTCTCTCTGCTTCTGCTTGAACTTCATGTTGCCATGATGCATCACAGCACCGGTCAGCTTGTAGATGTTAATTTTTTCATCAGCGCTGAAGCCAAGAATGTCAATGGCAGTCTGTGATGAAAAGAAGAGATTGGTCATGTTATCTTTTAAATTAACACACACAAACATGTTTATAAAATAATTTCTTCCTACATCTGTGGCAATGAACTCCTCCACATCATTGATGCTCTTGACTGTGATTTCACCCTGGCTGATCATTGGGTAATCATAAGGGTTGGTGGTGATGAGCAGTGCCTCTGTACAAGGATAAAATAATTCATTGTCATTCACACAAATCTGTTCTTTAAACTAACATGCAGGGATTTTAGTAACATTGCAGTACATGAGATTTCTTACCAAGCAGCTCGGGTTTGTGTCCAGTCATGAGCTGGTAGAAAATGTGGTAGCTTCTCTCAGCAGACAGCTGGAAAGTGACTCTTGACTTTTCCAGCAGATCTGGACACATTAAGATAAAAATTCACTTAGCTGTATGTATCTTTTATTTACAAAATAATTATTTTGAAAACAAACTCTGAAACTTACAGGTTTCAATATCAGCTGAAGCCAGTTTTCCAGTTTGTCCAAAATGGATTCTAATAAATTTACCCTAGAAAGTTAAAAGATGAATTAAAATACAGTTAAGTTTTAAGATGAACAGTTTCTAAATCTTAGCTGTAAAACACAATGCAATGTAGGTCTACTTACAAAACGAGAGGAGTTGTCATTTCTCACAGTCTTGGCATTACCGTAAGCCTCCAGCAGGGGGTTGGCTGCAACAATTTGGTCTTCCAGTGAACCCTAGTGATGATGGCAGGTATTTAGTGAGGAGTCTGAGGTCTGATTCTGTCACACAGCAGTAGTAGTTTTTTTTCTCACCTGCATTTTGCCAGGAACAGGTTCTGCCTTCTTTCCAGTCATGCCAACCATTGCAAAGTACTGAATGACACGTTTTGTGTTCACAGTCTTTCCTGCACCAGATTCTCCACTGGGGGTAGAAAAGGAGAACCAGGTGTGAACAGTAGTTCAGTGCATGTATCTAGAGATGAAGCTCTGTGATTATTAGAAGTGAATCATATTTAAGAAGAGGTTTTGACTTACGTAATCAGGACTGACTGGTTCTCACGATCTAAAGGTGTAGAAGAATTAATTCAGCATTTTGTATAAGGCACTGAATTATTCATACAGTAACAAATAGTTAGAGAGAGAATCATAAACAAATCGTACCAGTGTGCATGAACTGATAGGCGTTATCAGAGATGGAGAAGATGTGAGGTGGGGCTTCAATCCTCTTTTTGCCTCTGTATCCAGACACAACGACAGCATCATACACTGGGAGCCACTTGTAGGGGTTCACAGTGACGCAGAACAACCCTGAGTAGGTCTGAAGAAGCGTCCAGAGAAATGTTAATCATTAGTGTCGTCACTCTCGTATTTCTCTTTGAAAATGGAGTAATTCTTTGTTTAACTTACGTAGATCATCCATGCTGCGTAACGCTCTTTGAGGTTATACAGCACAGCAGGTTCACTGAGGTGGGTCATCATGGCCATGTCCTCCATTTTGTCATATTTTGGAGGATTCATTGGAAAGATTTCATCTTCCTTAACGGTGACAGTCTGTAAAATATCAGTGATAAAGCACATTTAATGGTCACTTATGTAGGCGTGTGCAGTAAATGTAGAATCCTGACACTGTGTCAATTATCTTTACACTCACTTTTTTGCTTTCCAGAGTTTCTACGGTGGCTTTGCCCCCCTCTTTACTCTTCAGTGTACCCTTGACGTACATCTCTGCGGCATCGACCACAAAGACGGCTGTTTTGGCATCGAAAGGTTTGTTCTGAGCCTCAATCCTCTCCTTTTCCGGCTTGCGGAGGTAGATGGCCGCTGGGCCGAAGCATTCCATCTCACCATCTCCCATGGTGGCAGGTTACTGTTAAAACAAAGATACTTGTCACTGGTCTGCGTCAAAACAGAAAACAAGCTGGGGTTGCACTGACCTCTGTCAAAGTCCAGCTTTTTACATTTTAGATTTTAGTTATCTACATCCTATTTCCAAACCTTGCCATGTATAGCTCTTACAGCTGCAGTTTTCAGCCTAACATCTAAAGAACATTTTATAGACTAATAGCTGTTTATGAAATAAGTGGAATCAGGTGTGACCATAGTCTTTTTGCAAAAGGAACCCTGCAACAAACTTGACCCCCTGAGGGGAAAATGGCAAAACACCCAGAAATGTACATAAATGCTTCCTGTAGAACTTACTGTGTTTTCTTCCCAGGCCAAAAGGTGCAGGACCCTAGTGCTGATTCTGAAAGGCACAAAGACTTGATAAATATCCTAAATTCCTACAGCAAATTTGCAGCTACATAACATGGCATTATATGGAAAATAAGTTAGGAATGTTGATGGTAAATGAATTATAATTGGTGTGTATAGAGGCATGTTAAGTAGATAAGTCTCACCTTCACTGGGTGGCAATATGTCCTTAGGGAAGTCCAGCACTGCTCCTTATATATATATACTCAAATTGTTCAGTCAGCACTAGTGACATGCTCAATTTGGATGTGGGTTTTAGGTCCTGAACCATGATCCTATGTTTGTTTCAGATTGTGCTGTTATTTTTATCAACAATGATCAATCGATAGTCCATAACAAAAATACATTTAATATACAATTTGTGTATTTCAAGAATGTACCTAATAAACAGTGAGCTTATAGGATTTTTCACTATTTACTTTTTTTTATTAGCATTCGAATAATCTAGTAAATTAAATGAAATCAATTTTAAGGCAATGGGTATGGCCAAGGATGGCATATGGCAAAGAAGATCAGACTTATAATGACCAACATAATGTCAGTAAATGACTTCCTGACACTATTTTAGGTGTTAATCTCATTACATAATTTACTGTCATGTGATCATGAGATTTATTTCAGTCCTATAGTAACTATCCAAACCTTTGGTTCAGTATAAATTGAATGAACTACTTATCATTCTTAGTGCTCAGTTTAAAGATACATTAATCCAACATGCACTTCAACAATGCCTAAATTGGCAGTGGAGGAGCTGTCAAATGCCACTGGTATTCAGTGTCATGGAATCTGCTAGACACATATTTTTATTAATAAGTCAAATGACTGTTAGATGGTCACTTTTCATTCAGGCAGTGAGCTTTAGGCAAGGATTTATATTATTATTAATATTATTAATACTATTATAACATTTTACATCATTGCCACTACTACAGCATTAATTTATGTATAAAGGCAAATATAGGAAACGTGTATCTTTAGGATCAGTGCTGTATTCAAATCAGAAAAACTTTCTAATGTTGATATAAACTATAGACTGCAGTGAGAGCTATTTTTAGAAGCACATGTTTTGTCCACAACCATCAGCACTATGTTTTACTGTTTCACTGTACAATATGTGTTCAAACTTAAACCAAGTTTTCTTTTTTTGATTGGACTAAATTCTGTACTGTAGTGTATGCTGTCCACAGCTATGGTTAAAATATGTGCAGTACCAACCCCATCTAATAAGAGAAGCAGCTCATATGACTTCCTGGAGCAAATCCTTGGATCAGCCTTAGGGAAGAGCTCAGATGCCACTGGTATACTGTTGCAAGGCTCTCGCAAGTCAAGCGTATTTATTAATAAACCGCATTAAAGCAGGCAGCTTTACAGTCCCCAGAGCCAAAGTGTGTCGTTGACAGGTGGCAGCTCATATAACCAACATAAATGTCTACTATAAAACATAACTGGCTTGACAGGACAGAGGTTTTCAGGACTGACTTGCAGTTATCCAGAAGCATTTAAATTTGTACAAGAACACTGTCTGCATTTGTTCTTCATTCTTGTCTCTACAGGTTATGAAGATTACTTCAAGGGTCTCAAACAATATGCTGTAAGTAATAATAAATAATTATCATTGTTCCTCATCCACATTTTTTTTTTTTGTTGTTTGTTTCATATAGGAGTGAATACTTGTATTTATTTAAATTGATGCACCATTGTGTTGTACAAGTCTGTAGTGTTGAGTTATTTTATTAGAATTAATAAATGGCCAATATATGTGTAATAAGCAAAATGAAAATGTTGGTAAATATACACCAGAAATGTGCATCCTGGCGTTCCACAAAGTCTCCCAAAATAAAAAAAAGTCAACATGTAGTTCATTATAAGTGTTAACATTATTTCACTATCCTGTATATGGTATTGTCTTACATAATCATTATAAAAAATGCTTAATTTTCCTGTTGATTTATTCATTAATAGAGACTCAAAGCACTTTTATAAGTTACTCTGAAAAGGGTGTCTGCTGTAAATCTAAATGTCCCCATAATCAACACTTCTTGACTGTTTTCTACAATAAACGCTTGTTTTTCCCACCTGTGCACAAGTTTCTTTACTCATAGAAACGTCTTTTCACTGATTTATTATAGATACGATCACTGATATTATTATTAAATCTACATGATCAAATGTACAACGAATCAGTGACTACTTGATTTTTAATTTTTAACTTTCTCATTGTGAGAAAGTTGACGAGGAAGTGCTTGTAAATGTGTTTTACCCAACAGAATGTGATAAAACCACACTGAAGGTACATCAGTGCAACAGACAATAACCTGCGTAATAATGAATAAAATCAGTATTAATTGCAGTACAGGGACAGCTGAGGATGATCTGAGCTGGAGACAAGAATACCAAAATAGTAGCACTAATGTTCATCTAGCTTGGTACATAACGTTTACTACTCATATCATCACGTCCAAGTGAGATGTGAGAGAGAGCTAAATATAGCCAGTGGATGTGTTACTACTGCTTATGCATTTATGTATGACATTAACAGATACAGCTACTGCTTTATTTATCAGCCACTTCCATCAATCTCTACTGAAATTTTAACACCAATCATTCTGGATCATTCAGGCAGATTAATGTAGAAACAATAAACTATGGAGCGTTAAAATTGACAACAGGCTCGTGTAAGATTTTATTGCCGTGTACCAGAATGTTCACTCTGTTACGTACTGAATGATCCAAGCGTTAAAGGCTGCTGACACACTCAGCAATTTATACACTATTTGGACAAAAGTTTGTGGACACCTTCATATGTAGTTCCCATCTGCTATTATAAAAAAGCTCCACTCTTCCTGGAAGATGTTCTACTAGATTTTGTGGAGATTTCTGATCATTCAGCTATAAGGGTGTTAGTAAAGTCAGGTACTGGTGTAGGTGAGAAGGTTTCTGGGGTGCAGTCAGTGTTCACATTCATTCATGTTCTGTAGAGTTGGAGCTCTATAGCAGAAGCACTTCCACTCCAAACCATGGACAGCAGATCTTCATGAAGCTAGCTTTGTGCACAGCGGTATCGTAATGCTGGAACAGGTTTGACTCTCCTAAGTTCAAGTAAAGGGAAAATTTCAATCTCCTGCATCTGAAGACGTTCTGTACCATTGTGTGCTTCCAAGTTTGTGCCAGAATCATGTGTGTGAAAAAATGTGGGTACTAATACTTTTGGGCATATAGTGTACATTTGGTGTAATATTAATAACGCTGAACTGCCACAGATATAAACCAGCTGTTGTTGCAGTAAACAAACATGCATGAATTTTCTAAATTTTTTCACAGCTTCACAAGTTCCAGCTTCCACTACATGAATCACCACCAGATCCTGCATGAGCAATTTAACAGAAATGTGTAAGTGTGCAACTCTTGTCTGCCACGGAGAGTCATGTCAGAGCTTAAATATATAGACATTTTGGATTATTTGGTTTTATTAATTTATTGCCACAGTAAAAAGAGTATAATTGTAAAATAGTAATGTTTACTATTCACAGTTTAAATATGCAATAATATTGAGCTGTTAAAAAAAGATAATATACAGTCAGATTGTTACTAACTGAATAAAGCAGGGTTGTGTGTTGTGCGATACACTGTCATGAAGAACCACATGGACCAGACATAAAACCAGGTGAGAATAAGAACAACACAAATAAGAACCTGAAAAAAAACCACAATGGAGCACAAGACATTGTTTAGAGTTGAATATAATGTAACACCCAATAAACCCAGACCAGTAGGATTTCACACTTCAGAATGATCATTAATAGACTGAACATAACGCTGATGCTTTTATTTACAACTCCATCTTATAAATCAGGTTTTGTGTTTGGCATGCGTCACGAGACCATCACCCACGTGAGAACATGAAGGTGTGTGTGTAAAATGACATTGGAAGCTCATCAGTACAGTGACTGAATAACAAGTGGCACAAATGTTGGGTTATTTCAAGTATTAAGATATGACGTAAATTTGTATAAATATAAAGCGTGTGAGATACTGACATCCGATGCACGAGCCAGTAATGACACTAAAGTTCTGAGAGAGGACATGTCTTGGTGGACAAATCCGTTTTTTTGTTTACATGTAAACAACACACACACATAAATCTTCATTTCATTGTAGCAGACAAGACATTTGGTCCTAGCTGAACCCATGGTCCATACACACAGAGCTTATTTACTGGTGTAATTAATATTGATCCGCTGTTAAAGTCACGCCCACTTCAGTCGGATCCACGTTCTTCTTCACCTCGGTGTTTCATCAATTACAGACGCGAATCACACACTGACGCTAATATAAAAAATGTTTATGAAACAGACGCATAAATGCGAGCATATTTCCGTCATGCATAATGCAACCCCAAACCTAATCATCCCCTCTATAAGCAAATTTGTATATGAAAGTGTAAAGGACAGAATAAATGATAATGTGCAGGCTCTTAGGGGTTTTATTCTGGCGTTTTTTTCCCTTTTGGGGCAACAATCGCTTCATGCAGTAGATGGCGCTGTTTATCTAATAACCTCTACTGTATGTGTCTTTCTCTCAGGCTGGAACAGGAGAGTCTGCGTGTTCTGCAGGTTAGATGAGAAACTAAAAAACTGTAGTTACACCATTAAAATTACGCATTTCTGGTAACTGCTAGCACAAAAAGCTAGACTGATAGTTAGTTTGATGGTATTTAATGTCTTTTATTGGAATAAAGAAAAAAAGATTTGTGATTCACTGAAACCTGGATATTGAGTTGAAAATGTTATGGCACCATGATTTGTCACCGTGACTCACTTTAGTTCACTCTCAGTTGATTAGAGTTTTTTGTGAGATCTCAGATCAGCTCTCATGGTCCATATCTGCAATGAGCTGCTCCAGTTTGTAGGCGAGTCTTTGTTTCTGGGCCAATGCGTCCTGCTTCAGAGTCTGCACTATCTGCACACAGCCACAAGAGGGCAGGTGAGGACAATAATAATAATAATAATGATAAATTTACTCTTTCTATATCCAAGTTTTACCAAAACAATATAACAAATTTCGAGCCTGCAATATTACATATTTAGAATATATACATCTACACATTATATATATACATTATATATATGTAATGTTGTTTCATCTAGATGTTAACAAGTAATCACATCATTAGTATAGACAGGTGCAAAGTTGTGTTATCATCTCAAAGAAACCTCCCATATGAACATATTTCTGACTCGCCCTGATGGCTGAAACATATGAAATATGGCATATGATAACATATGAAATAATTAACAGAACATTTTATTGTTTATGGGGTCTTCGAACAACAAAAAACCCAATTAATTACCATTTACAAATGTGATATTTTTTTTGTATCATATTTGATACATTCAGCATTTATGACAATTTACTGATCACAACAATGTGCATGTACTGTATATTTTATAACAAAAACAAAGACGGATTATTGCATATGGAATGTCTACTCCTACTCATCATCATTCTTATTGTCCCCTAACTGCTCTAAGCCACTTGAATTGCCATCCATAAACACGCTGATGACAATTTCAACACTAATTTTTTTTTTTACATTTTTCTTCTCTGAATTGGTAAATATAACATAGGATAATGATAATTATTGAAAAGATAAATATTAGCAAGCTACAACATTAGATTGGATGTACAAATCACATAAATATTTTATTTCCACTACTATGAAATCGGTTAAAAATGATTGAAAAAATGAAGATGATCATTTAATTTTTAATTAGTTTAATAAATAAACGTATTTTGTGGCAGGAATAATGCAGATTGCATCATGAAATGCAATACATTGAGGACTAAGCTAAATTACCTTATATACCTGCTGTACCATATTTGCTACACATATTTTCAACACAATTTTACTATAACATTCTTTATAAATTATTAGTAGTTATTATTATTAAATTATTATTAAATTATTATTAGTTGCTTCAAAAAAGTACATACAGGTAGTCGTTGACTTACGACCACGATTAGGGCCGACAATCGGTCGTAACACGATTTGGTCGTACGTAGAGTAGGCTATATGTACAGTACTGTGAAATGATGCCGGAAGCTGGTACGCACTGTCGTACGCAAAAGCTAGCGATTGTGGTCGTAAAGTCGAATGGTCGTAAGTTGACGACTACCTGTATTTATATAAAAAAAATCAGTAAAAAACTAGCAAGTCAATTTACGAAGGCAGCCATATTGGAAAAACCTGCCTAAAGCCCGCTATTGACTGCAAAGCATAAATAACTCCAATAGGGAGCAGAAGACAAGTCTTAGATTGTATTCAACAGGTTTTTGAGTCTCAGAATCTAATGTATCAAATATGATACGCTTGGCATTAAAGGGTTAAACTGTAACTGAATGAACAGTGCAGACATTAAAGGGTATTTAAATGTATCTCCCTTCAGAGTACCTCAGATTTCTTCAATAACACCTCATTAATACATTTTCAGCAAACCCAAAGGCTTGATTTTTCTCTGATGGGGTTTACATCGGTCTTTCCTGAGCAGTCTGCACTACAGATGTTGACTTTTCTGCGTGTCCGTGTAAAGTCGGCGTATAAAGTGAGTGAGGACTTTATGTCGGGTAGAGATCAAGGCTAGTTAGACCTCATGGGAGCTCATTTACCGTGACACGAGCCGATTCTGTGTTTCACAGTGTGCGGTGATGTGTCTGAGTGATCAGAATCTAAATCCTCTCCCTATTGATTCATCATTTGTCCTTAAAAGGTTTCATCTAGAACCCTACAAAAGTTAAGTATGGCTAAACCCTCAAAGAAGTCTTCTGAATATCTACATCTTGCATCAGGGTATAAAACAGCATGATGGTGAGTTTAGGCCGATTTGACGTGTTTAGTACCTCTTGGCTGTACTTCCTGATGTAGGTGTAGATCTCGTGCAAGGCGCTCAGTGTGTGGAAGTCATGCGAATGAAGACGTGCCTGTTCGGCCAAATACGCATTCATGTCCTGATCACTGATAGACGGCAGCCGGCTAATATCAGCATAGTACCTAAAAAACTTGAGACTGTTAGTTTTCAAAAGCAATGAGCTTCAGAGAAAACATGAAATATTACTATGCAGAGCAACAATCAGTTATCCAGTGATTATCAGTTATCCTACTAAAATGTTAATTACCGCTAACGTGAACTAGACTTAAAAAGTATCTACAGTAGGGTGTAATGTACAGTCACGATCGCACGATCAAACCAGAACACAGACAGATCATTACTGAGGACTCCTGTTTGTTTACGGACAACTGCATTTTAGATCTAATTTGTCAGCTGTTTGCCTTACACACACACACACACACACACTCACCGCTCCACCCAGCTCTTATAGTGCGGGATGTCTTTAGCGTAGAGCAGTTTGTTCGAAGGCGAGTCTTTGCCGAGACGATGTTCTGAGGTCGAGCATGAGTCCATGAAGGTCTGAGCCACTACAGATAAACAGGCGTCTGTAATGCTGCTCTTATGAATGTCAAAGACAAACTGAGGGTTTTTGATCACGTTCACCCAGAAGCGCAGAGGGAGGCTGCATAAGAAGAGTTCAAAGTGAATAACACTAACATTTAAACAGCTGGTTTAATCCTTACTCTAGTAACAGTACAGGTTCTGATGATTAGTGCCTTCCAGTCATTATTATCTCCTCAACATGTCATCCTAATGAATTATGATACACTAACGAGCTCTGTATTGGTTCCTTGCTTTCTTGCCGTGTCTCACCAGTTGCTCTTCCATGTGTGTCGGACGTCAGGGTCGTGGATGCCATGTTTGTCTGCCTGCTCGTCCAGAAAGTCGAACATGTATTTAATAGCGAGTGGGAGCGCGCTGCCCCGATTCACTGTGCTGAAGAGAGTCTCAAACAGATCGTCCACAAACTTCTGCAAGGTGCCCTGCAGAAACATGCAGACAACAGCTATTATAATTATTTATCACTACACTGTGTGTGTGTGTGTGTGTGTGTGTGTGTGTGTGTGTGTGTGTGTGTGTTTAACCTTGGTAGCCAAAAGGCGGGTCAGGTAGATCTCAGACACCATCTTGCTGCCGCGCTCAGCTTCTTTTTGGTCTCCATGCTCATGGTTCTTGACCAGATGCCAAACTTTAACACCGCTTTCCAGATCTGGAGTGATCATCGGCACACGGGAACGTGAGAACTCTGGACTGCCTGCTGACACGGAGCGCAGGACTGCATCTGAGAGAGAGAGAGAGAGAGAGAGAGAGAAAACAGCTGTAATGTGTGTGTATATATATATATATATATATATATATATATATATATATATATATATATATATATATATATACTACACATCCAGCACTTCACCCTTCACCTGTAGTAGATACCAGTAGTATCTCAGTGAGGATCATCACCTATGCACTGTGACCTTTTACGGTCGCTACATGCACGAGTGCTTTTTAGAAACCTTGTGAAGAATTTTGACCTTCGTTAGCTTTAAACATACACGCACACACACACTTTATAAGGTATAAAATCAGGCCCGTTGATCAGTGTGAGTGTAGCGCGAATGAGTTTATACTAAATAAAAAGAAAACGTTACCAGTGAAATAGAGAGAGAAACAGACAGATGGCGAGAGAGAGAGAGAGGTATCCAGTGTATATATACAACTCTTACAGATTTTTCTAGTTTTTGGTTTAAAATGATTAATAAAATTAAAAAGAATGAAGAATTTTTGTACCATTTCATTAATTATCATTTAATTTCAGTATGTAAAGAATCTGGTGTGTTTATGTAGAACATGTGAAACTTGCAGTGTCTCATCCTCAGGCTATTTGCCAACAGGGATGAAGAGGTTAATGATACACACAGTAAGATTTTGGTAAGTACACACACACACCCACACACACATACATACAGTAGTTCACTCCCTAATTAGCCTCTGCTTCCATCAGCAAATTAGACATTCTGAACTCTCATCCTCTTTCCTCCTTCGCACTGAGCAGCTCATCACATGAGGTCATTCTGCAGAAACTTCTCATCCACACCGCAAAGTCATCGCACACTTTCACACTCATTAACACACACACAGGCACACATGCTTATCTCACAATAAACTCCTCTGCAATAAACTTTTCCAAGAGACTTAACAGCTTTATGTGAGATTCCTCTCCTGCCAGACAGCGTGTAAATTATAAAATACTTAAATAAGTTCTGATGGGTTTAGAAAAGAGAAGGGAGATAAAACAGCTGTATTAACACTGATATTAACCCTTTAAGCTCTGCTTGATCATGTTGAAAGTCTCTCCCTCAGGCTGGGTGAAAGTGTATTAGCTGCACTAAAGTACCCATTATATGTGAATGTGTATGTTGGATGAAATGCCTCCCTTTAGATAGATGCCTCCTGCTGAACGTGTCTCCTGATTAAGTGTGACCCTGACTAGGACCTTACATGAATGTAATGTTGTCATGCAATTTACAGTTAGGAATATAACTTTTTTTGCATATTAATATTAGGTAACATCATTTTGTTTTGCATTACAAAAGTATGGAACATTTCACGTTTAAAAGTGTGAGACGGTTACAGGTCAGGTGAGTTGGTGAGAAATGCTGTGATGCTACAGACATATGAGACATATCTCTATCTGCAGGTCTCACATTTCTACATAATAAGGTGATCTGACCATGCTGGCCATGGGTGTCTTGAGTTCTTTTCATAGTGGTTCCCATGGCAACAAGCACAGTGTGTTTCTTAGAGCATCACACATTCAGACTTCTGAACTAAAAATTACAAATCTGAATAAAGCCGGTTACAATCACTAATACCGGATAGTTTAAAAACTGTTAAAACACTTAAGAACAGGTAAATGTTTCACTCACAGAGCAGAATAGATGCCGCTGACCACTAAATCAAACACTCCTGAATTTACACTCACACTCTCACACACAGAATAATGAAATGTTTTTTTTGTCCCACATTGCTGGATCTAGTTTTGAGTTTTCTGTGTTAATCTGCTCTCTGATCGCTGTTCAATCGTCTGGTTTATGGTTACGGCCCTCAGCATGGAGCACATTTCAGATTTCTGCAGTTCATTCGTTACAGTGATGAAATATTTGTCCTGCAGTAGGTTTAGTAATTTCACCGTCTCATTGATACACATTTTATAGAAATAATAATCAAATCATACTGAAAAGAAAGAATGATGATCTCCCTGCTTTCTGCTGTACCATGTTTTCTTTATTTTTTTATTTAAACAGAACATAGTGGGATTCATGCTACAGGTTATAATTTTAATGTGAGGGATATTTCTAAATATGTGTGTATATGTGTGTGTGTGAGAGAGAGAGAGTGATTAAATATATAAATAAAGTGTTATATTCCTTATAAAGGATGGTGTGTGAAGCTGCTTTCAACAAAACACTGTTTTATATACAAATTATTACATTTTATAAACACTACATGGCCAAAAGTTTGTGGACAACTGACTAAAGAAATTATATTTGTATAGTGCATTTAACAACAGACATTGTCTCAAAGTAGCTTTACAGAATAAATAGACTATGAATAGAAATGTTAAATATATACATCAGTCCCTATAGGTCTTCCCTAATGAGAAAGCCAGTGGTGACAGTAGCAAGCAAAAACGACACGAGAGTTCCATAATTGTTGTGGTTATCAACTGTATAATGATGGACACCTTGAATGCAAAAAACCTTCAGTGTTCATGTGGAACTATTCTCAGGAGCAGATGGTGTTCTCCATTAAGCCATAAGATTGCCATGTGCTTTTTGAACATCTCATTCCACATTAAGTCCTCTTTAATCACTGTTATAAAAAGCTCTCCACTCTTCGGGGAAGATGTTCCACTAGACTTGGTGGAGATTTTTAGAGATTCATTCAGAAACAAGGGTGTTAGTAAAGTCAGGTACTGATGTAGGTGAGGAGGCCTGGGGTGCAGCCAGAGTTTTACATTTATCCCAGAGATGTTCAATAGGGTTGAGGTCAGAGTTCAAACAAGATCTTTCACTCTAACTCATGTAAACACACGGGGTATTGTCATGCTGAAACAGGTTTAGATCTTCTAATTCAGATGAAGGGAAAATTTCATGCTACCACATCAAAAGATGTTCTATAAAGATATTGTGTTCCTCCAATTTTGTGCTAACAGTTTGGGGTTAAGAACCACATGTGTGTGCAAAAGTCGGGTGTCCTAATACATCTGGTCTTATAGTGTATAATATTTATTATATAATTGCTCAACATTTGAATACAAAAGTGATTAATTTTAGTCTGTTTATTATAATTATTTGTATTGAGGGAAAGAGAGAGAAAGAGGGAAGAAAGATCACTTTGGATTAAAACAGAAAGAAATGGTGTAATCGTTACTGCTTGATGTTTTTCCGTCATGTGGTTTAACAGCGTGTTTCTCCTGCAGGACCAGACAAACAGCAGAGACTCACCGTAACGGCTGAAACTCCGCGGGAAGCTGGCCGACGTCGAGATGTTGTAGGAGGACATCTGCTTAGGTACCAGAGCCACCACACAGCGATCAGACACCTACACACACACACACACACAATCAATAAACTGTGGAAAGTTCAAAGTGAATAACTGAATCTTCTCACTAAATACACTGTGTTTTACGACACCCGAATCAAACAAGCATTATATAAAACCTGTAACAATTTTTAAACAAATGAACCTGGCTATAAAAATATATATATATTAAACAGCAGCTGAATTTACATAGACCCATTTTAAATTTGGAGTTTGGCTTAATGAGGTCACATGATTAAGGCTTATCCTGATCCTCTGCCTGTGTTAGTTTTTGTTTGCTAGCGTGGCAGTATAGTTAGCGTTATGGACTCCTTTATGTTATTTTTATTAGTCGTTAGCTGTGTTAGCATCAGTGAGTGTGGACAAGTCGAGTTGACCTGATAGTGCAGGAGTGTGTTGAGTCGTTTCCAGTCATTTTCGATTTTAGTGGTGATGTCCTCATCCTGTAGGACCACACGTGCCGTGCGGCCCTGACGCCATTCTGTAACAGACACGTGCAAGCACACACACACACACACACACACACACACACTTTTAAACTGTCAGTAGTGATCATGTGACCATTCTAAAATTCAAGGAGACACATACATACAGCCTGTGATCTAGATTTTAAAGCACACACTCCAGCATACCTGACCTACTCTGATCTAGTGTCACACACACACACACACACACACACACACACACACACACACACACACACATACACACACACTCACACACAGAGTCAGAAAGGACTGTGTGTGCATCTAAAATTCATCTCTATCCCATAACAATCACTTCCATTTTAAATAATTAAGGCCGGTTTGTCCTTCACTGCCATCAATAATCCATCAGCTCCGAGCCGCTCAGGAGGAAACCAGCCGCCCCTCATCCCCCCACAACGCCACACACCGGCCCTCGATCCCAAGACCTCGTCTCCTCAACACACTTTATTCCAACTAACTCCTAACTCTGTCCACTTCCAGCTCGGGTCAGAGTTATTTTACTTTTTAGACTTTGTCAAATTCGAGCTGTGACACCAGCATGTTGAGTCCTTTAACATCTCCACACGCCAACATGTGGTTCCAGTTCCGGGTTTTTATTTTCGCCTGATTTCCCTGTCAATAGATTTTGGACCCACGTTTGCATCTATAACAGGTTCACTTTAATAACTCGTACGCTAAGATTTTGCACTTGCACCACCATAAACTGAAGGCTTACACACTTCTCTTATCTGTTAGCTACGTTATCTTCATAGGTTCAGTACAGAATAAAAGAAGCGAAACATCACCTCGTACCCTGAACATGATATGTAGCTGATGGACAACATTAGGTATAATGAGGACACTGTGGAAATTAGATTTTATTTGGCTAAATAATCAGTTTAGCGGCTCTGTGCCGGGGCTGAAGCCTACAGAAACGCCTCCTGTGGTGAAGAGGAACGTTTCTCACACAGAGGAACATCAGGAACTGTGTCTGTGTTAAAGAAGGGCTTCCTGATTAATAAAGAAGAAAGACTTGTATTCATAGGAGATGACAGGTAGGTGATGAAATCAGAAAGCTCTCCGTCAAACACTTGACTTCATTTGTCCATTTGCTCCAGGATTCATTCTCATGTTAAATAAAAAAAAGAAAAAAGAAAAACACTTAAAAAGTCATTCCTTTATACAAAAAAATAAAATAAAGATTTTTTTTAGAGAAACTCTAATGAACAGCAGATGATGAACAGTCTGCTTCACTAATCTAAATGAATTTGGCCGGCATTCTTTGTTCAAATTAATGATCGCGCCTAACAATCTGTCCTTCCATCTGTCTGACTTATTATACACACACACACACACACACACACACACACACACACACGCACAGAATGTGTGTGTTACCCAAGTCCATGTCTCCTGCGCGTGGTCTCTGAGAGTAGGGGACGTTCTTATAGATGGCGTCAAGGATTTTCTCCTTCACCTGCGTGATCGTGTCACAGTTTAACACCTTCACCACCACCTCCATCCCCCTGTTCTCCTGATCTCCATCCACACAGCACAACGTCTAACACATAGACAGAGAGAGCGAGGGAGAGAGGAAGAAAGGAGGAAAGGAAAGAAGAGAAATTAACAGGAAGTGAGATGTGGAAGAGCGAGAGAGAAAATAAGAGAGAGACAGACAGAAAGGAACAGATGAGCAGGAAGAGTGAAAGATAGAAAGGGGAAATAGAGAAAATGACAGAGTGAGGGAGCGAGAGACGGAGAAAAACAGAGTGGGGGAGAGAGAGAGAGAGAGAGAGAGAGAGAGAGAGAGAGAGAGAGAGAGGACCAGCAGCAGCTGAGAGATTAGAGGAGGTGAGAATGCAAATCTACAACTTCAAAGTGGCTTCACTGGGAATCGATATTTGAACATTCTGGTGTGTGTGTGTGTGTGTGTGTGTGATATGTTTTAATAATAACACTGTAGTGTATGTATTTAATGCTGAGAGAATCTGGATGTAGAAGACTTTAGTAAGAACAATGAGAAAAACACAACACTGTAATCAGTCATTTCTCTGACTCTAATCAAACTTTTTAAATCCCTTTTCTCAGCAGAACTGCATCATGGGAAAGTGAGTGAGTGTGACAGTACTGAAGAGACACACTGTGTGTGTGTGTGTGTGTGTGTGTGTGTGTGTGTGTGTGTGTGTGTGTGTGTGTGTGTGTGTGTGTGTGTGAACCTGCTCACACCAGTGTTTTGTAGTCGATCTGTTGGCGGATGAGTTTATCCTCACTAAGGGAGTAACGCGCTTCTCCTGTGACAGCGTCGATCGGCCCTTTCTCCATCTGCTGCTTTATAGCACAGTGTAGCATGAAGAGGCTCACTCACACACTCCTGTACACACACACACACACACACATCATTATAATCAAAATCAGTAAACCAGATCAGTATCCAATCAGTTTAATAAGTGTAAAACTACATACTTTCCTCTGATGATGTAAAGTTTTAGCTGATACATATTGACTTGTTTTAGACTCTAAATGAAACCACAGTGTGATTTGATACACACATAGTGTATGTTACACACACACATACACACATAGATTTTTACCTCCATCATACACCTACCTTAAGGAACTTGTGAAGCAGGAAGGCAAACCAATTCGTCAGCATCTTCTCTGCTACTGACTCTGTCCTACACACACACACACACACACACATTGGAATTATAGAGGGGGCCCTTTATGAAATATTGAACAGCATTTGCTAAGACAACAAAAGATAGAAAAGAGGAGAGGAAGAAATAAAAAGGATTAATGTTTTATGAAATTCACATCTCTATTCGTCTCTCTATCTGTTTAACAGTGCACCCCTCTTTCATCTCTCTCACTCTCATATCTCATATCTTTCTCATATTTAGAGACTAGAAACGTGTGTGTGTGTGTGTGTGTGTGTGTGTTACCGGCGCAGCAGTAGTTTTGGATGGTTCTTGGTCTCCATGCTTTTGGAGATGAGCTCAGAGAGGAGCTGTTTGAGAACGTCAGTGATGAACTCCAGTCTGTTGTGCAGCGCAGTCATGATGAGTGACGCCACGTAGCCACGATCCCGCATCGAGAACGAGCGCTGTAGCTCCAGCGTGCGGATAAAGGACAGCACAAACGTCTTATTGTTCACCAGCTGACCCAGCTGCTTCAGGGCCTTCTCTACACGCTGCTGCCCACAGCCCGCAACCTCACACACACACACACACACACACACACACACACTCAGGATGCACACTTCACACAGGTCCAGTTCAGTGCAGATTAATTATTATTTCTTTTTTGTCCAAATTAAAATGACTGATATTAATGAATTTAATAACTTCATAATCTCTCTCTCTCTCTCTCTCTCTCTCTCTCTCTCTTTCACCTCCAGCTCTCTGAGCACCGGATGGTCGTCCATCCCAGGAAACAGGATTCTTATGACATAGGTACGGTAATCCAGGTGTGGGATTCCAGCCCGGTCCAAATCACTTGTAAGCTCGTTTATGTCTGTCTGGAGCTCTGCAAATGCTAAAAAACACAGGCAGACACACACACACACACACACACACACACACATAGGTCAGAAGCTGTGCAGACTTATTTTTTATAAGAATCAATGATTCAGTTCTACTGCAATTCTGATGACAGTGTAGTTTGTTTTTGTTTATGATTTCTATGGTCATATAGAAACCATTCTTTGGCTCCTTTCCATCACCAATTAGTATTTTATAATTGTTTATTATGGATTAATGATCGTTTTGTGACCGTACAATGTCATAATATTTGATTCCATGATCCTGTTCTATGTTTTTTTTTCTAAGTGTAATTTTGGAACTGAAGCAGACTGTAACTGATTTTAAATCTATGACTTTTATTATCAGATTCATTTCTATGACCTGATGATTATTTGATTTGAATAATTGGATTTTTTTCTGATTCTATAAAGCTTTATATGGCTAAGTGATTCTTTGATTTTATCTTTGATTATTATATGATTTTATAACTAATTTATTATTTTCAAAATACTATTTTTCCAGTCTGTGTGATATGTATCCCCTTATCTATGACTACAGCAAATGTGTATGTAACATATAAATGATTTTAGTGATATTAGTATATTCGTCAGTTATATATTTTGTCAGTGTAGAATTGTGTGGTTCCTGTTGTACAGTATTATATAACCACAATACTGTATGATATTTATTTCAATAACTATGAGTTTATGAAGCTCAGTACACTAGAACATCAGTAAATGCAGCTTTGATACTGACAACAGCCGTGTGTGTGTGTGTGTGTGTGTGTGTGTGTGTGTGTGTGTGTGTGTGTGTGTGAGAGAGAGAGAGAGAGAGAGATGTTTCACCCTCTTTGCATTCCAAAGCCACCCTGGACTCCAAGTTATCCATTTGCATATGCAGGCGTTTAAGCGTGAGGTCGTTCTCATGAGATTTGCGTCGGTAGGCGATCAGGACCAGGATGACGATGATGAAGAGCAGGCTTCCTCCTGCTGCAATGCTGAAGATGGCAGGTAGCGTCAGGAGACTGTCTGATTGGATGTGGACTGAACCTGGAGACAGGTAGAGACCACCCACTTGGATCTACACACACACACACACACACACACACACACACACAGTACAATACATAAATATATATATATATATACATACAGAACATGCTATAAAGACAGAATTTGCATCTCTGGGGGTTGACACTGAAGGTATATACATATTGAAGGCTATGCATGCAGCCTGTTCCTGTTTCAGCTAACTTTCGTCATCTGCTATTATTAGCAGGAGAGTCAACGCCACAGAAATGCGTAGTGTGATGCAGTCAAGCAGAAATGCCTGAGGAGCTGAAGCACAGTCAGGCCCAAGTGGGAAAAACACACAGGTATCCATGTATACACTCACTAAAGGCTGTAAGAGGAACACCTGTACACCTGCTCATTTATGTGTTTAATTACGTCACAGCAGCACAGTGTGTAAAATCATTCAGGAAAATGTCAATGACCTTCAGCTAATAGTCAGTGATGTTACAGTTGCAGGGCTGTGGAACGATCAGACTCTAGTTCCTGAAGCAGATATTGAGGGGGGAGGTAGCAAAGTGTGTGTGTGTGTGTGTGTGTGTGTGTGTGTGTGTGTGTGTGTGTGTGTGTGAGGTTACAAGGCAAAGAAATGCACAGACAGTGAGGTAGTGAGGTACCATGACTCTGTGCTGGCCAGTGAAAGGAGGTGGCTCACACAGGAGCTGTGTGTCTGAGATGGTGATGAGGCAGGGAACATCTCCAACCAGGACAGTGTAGTTCAGTTTGGAACTCCCAGATGCTGGTGGAACCAGATTCCTGCCCTACACACACACATACACACACACACACACACACACACACACACACACACACACACAATTTATTGGCAGTGAAAATACATAATACATACTGTAAATCTGTTAATTGGTTTAAATGATTTTAACTATAACTAACCCATTGTTTGTTGTAGTTGTGAAATGTAAGGATTTTATTTATAGTCAGTTTTCTGGTGGTGTGTAAATGATCAGCGATGAATTACAGAATCACAGAGTCAGAGTTTCACGTGCGTAGGGGTAATATGGCGTGTTTTTGATGGTGTGATGTGAATGTCTCTCACTTTGAGGATGATGGTGACCCCGGCTTCTGCTCCAGCACTCCAGATATGCTCAGCGGTTCGAACGAGGGATTGGGGTAATAAACAAAAGTGGTGCTGTTGTAGGTGAGCAGAGCGTGAATGTTATTGAAGATGAACCCAAACTCATCTGCCTGCCTCACAGAGTCCTGCCCCGGGGAAAAATCAGCCATCAGAGGTGGGGCAGAGCAGAGGATTGAAGTGGAATTTATGATTTTGCACACCTGAGAGGGAGGAGAGAAGAGAAAAAGGGGTGTGGGAGTGCTATTTAGAGAGTTAGTTGATAGCTTGGTATACTTTACCTTTTTTTATGTTAAATTTAAGACGGACAAAGAATTTCTGCTTTGGACCTTCATTAGAATTGAGATGAGATAAAACAACTTGCCGTAAAATCGATTCCTCATAAAAAGTTATTCCTGCTTTTACACACGGGAGATTAATCAGGTTTACACACTGGTCCTTGTACATGATTAAGTGGCAGTACTCACATTAACAGACTCACGTCCACCATATCTGACTCGAACCCGGGGCTCCTGCACCACATCTAGATTAGTGCCGGTCACTGTCAAGGTAGTGTGTCCACTACGGAGAGAAAACACACTTTTATCATCATCATCAGTAGTAGTAGTAGTATTAGTAGTAGGCAGTAGTGTGGTTTCAAGCCTTTGCCCACTGTGTTGAAGCAAAGAATCGTCATTCATCAGCTAATCCACCTTCATTATACACCTGATATGATTTGTAGGACGTTATATGATGTGACGTGATGCCTCTGTCGTTAACATGTTCAATCCAGTAGACTTGTGTGAAAAATGAGCTGCGTCCTAAAAACTCTTACACTCTGAATTATTTCATTTCAGTTTATTCGATAAAATCCAGTAGACTTGTGTGAAAAATAGATCCCTCAGCAGGTTTGAAGGTATATTATCTTTTTTTATAATTAAAATAATAAAAGTATGCAACTATTGCAGTAACAGTAATAAGAAAGCACTTAATGTTCATGCTCAAAGCTCTGGTATAGTCCCCAAGTAGTGAGTTTTTCTCGTTACCCCTTCATTAAATACATGAGAACCCCTGGCACTAACATGATAACCAGCGCCTAAACAAACACACACACACACACCAGACTGCAAACCAAACAAGAAAAAAATCTAATCAGGCCTACTTTTATCTGACATTTGAGACGTTGCCATAGCAACCACACCGGAAATTGAGAAGCTTAAGAGTGTAAGAGATGTGCAATTAATTCTCCAATCATACTCTCTCAGTCCACTAGCCAATCAGAATGCAGGGGTCAGGGCAGTTCCTCTCCTCCTGAGAGGGTAGTGATGTACTAATGGCGGTCCATGGCTCCATGGTTTAGGGGTTTCAGGGGTTTTAGGGGCAAATCAACAGAGAAATTGTGCTGAAATTGCTTTAATGTTTGGAGAAGGATTTAAGTGCAGATGAAATTGAGGAGGAGGAGAGGGAGAAGGGGAGGAGGATAAAGGCTGTGGGGGGTATGTCTTTACTACAGAGTCACTACAGAGGCAATGAATTAATGGTGCATTAATTAATGATACGTTTTAACGTGAGTGGTTTTTGATTATTAAAGTGGCTTTGGGAAGCGGCTGAGTGAGAGATAAGGATCAACCCTGAATTACATTTCAGCCTGAGCGAGCGAGACTTTTGACTTTTAACATGCCTTTAATGCTTCACCTTATGTAAGTGACAGAGAGACGGATGAGGAGAGAGAGAGAGATCTCTCTCTCACTCTTTCTGCCTCACCACCCCTGCAAATGTACTGGGGTTCAAAAGTTTATTAAAGATTAAGTTTATTTCCATTCTTTTACTGTTTGTAGGCATGAACACACTCGGGAGTTCCGTGTCCCTGCTGGTTCTCCATCACTCACACGCTGCATGTGACCAAAAATGATTCATCAGTGAGCATCTATGCAGAACAATGTGTCATAAATACAACTAAAAACAGACCCTCTTCAGAAAAGCATCTCGACTCAGTCATGCCCTCTTCACTATCGTGTTTATTAGTTTCATTTGTATTTACAATGATCACTTTAAATAGGAGAAATAATAATAATTGTGTGTGTGTGTGTGTGTGTGTGTGTGTACCTGGATATGCTCCATTCAGGTTCTACACTCTGTACCGTTGGATCTTCAATGTACTCGAAGCTCAGCTTGGTGTTGAGTTCTGCCCGATCCACTCTAACAAGAACCAGCACCGAGCCCTCGCTGTAAAGAGAGGGGGCTGAGACACACACGATCTCTGTGGCACTCCGACTGCACACACACACACACACACACACACACACACACACACACACACACACACACACAGACAGACAGACAGAGAGACAGATGTGTTGCTTGTTATAATTTAATTTCAGCTGCATGGAAAGTATCAGTTTTGGGGCAAAGTGAAAGCGCAAAATTAATGCATGTGAGTTCTGATGTTTAAAATCCAGGCTTTATTTTTCTCAGAGCTTTTAATACTGTGTTTGTGCTTTGTTTTGTTTTTCAAATCAAATTAATTTTATTTGTCTAGGCAACTTTTGTATTTTTGTTTATGTCCTTGATAACCAGTACATCAGTAACATTTATATTTTTGTTTACAGTGAAGTTTCCAGTATACTTCTGGCGTGGAACACTCTCTGGAGTTTCAGGGAGGTGGGGATGAGGATGATGATGATGATGATAATAAGATGAATTTCACAGTGCAGCACTAGTTAACACTCACCTATAAAACTCACAGGTGTTGTTTCCAAAGCGAACGTTCACGCTGCTGCCCGCGCTCAGGTCCTGACCCAGTATGGTCACCCTGGTTCCTCCAGAAACGGGCCTCGGGTCGGGGTCAGTGCCAACACACTCGGGTTCTGGGACACACATGCACGCACAGAGTGTATAGAAATCACAATGCACCACTGTGAATATAAACATCTGCTACACTGTGTGTAATGGACCAGTTATATAGACAATAGAAAATACAAAGTATGTGTGTGTGTGTGTGTGTGTGTGTGTGTGTGTGTGTGTGTAACAGAGTACTTATGAGTGAGAGGAAACGTGACATACCACAAATGTGTAGAGCTGAGAGGAGTGAGTGCTTAGTTCTGGCCTGCAATCTGCCACACACAGCCGAACCGGCCCAGGAGAACTTCTCAGCGGTGCTGAATCCATCTCACACACCAGCCTGCAGCACACACACACACACACACACACACACACACACACACACACACATCATCCAGCATGTGCACTCTTCCATGCTCATAAACACAGCCATTTCTCTCAACTTCCCTATAGCTTTCTCTTATTACCTCCAATACTCTCTCTCTCTCTCTCTCTCTCTCTCTCACACACACACACACACACACACACACACACACACACACACACACAAACATTTCCTCCCTTACACACCATCTCAATCTCCATGGCAACAGTGAGGGAGCTCTCACTGATCAGAAGACCTGTGGGTCAATAACTGGGAATGATACACACACACACGCACACACACACACACAGACACACACATATCAACTGCATTAAGAGTGTATTACAGTCTCACTGATTACACTATTAAGTAGGAAATTATTATGGCTCAAAGCAATTTAAACACACACACAAAGGCAGAATCTACATGAACAGCATTTCCTGTTTATATTATGTGTCTATAATAAATAAACAGCTCTTTAAAAAGAACTTCTGTAACCAACATTTGGTATTACGCATTTATTTAAATGAATTAACTAATTATGCTAACCCTTCGCATTTCTCTTATAGACTGCAATTATTAATTAATCACTCATGCTAAGAGTTGGGGGAAGGACCACACATGGATGGAAAAGGTTGGGTGTCCCAATACTTTTGGCCATATATTGTATGTCATCGTCAAGATATTTTTTTTTTCCACCAATGCCAAAATGGAAAAAGAGACACTGTGGTATTTACAGCTTAATAACATCCTCAGGATGATTTATATGTTTCCTGACAGACAGAGGGGAGGAGGAACGAGGACAGGATGTGATGTGAAATCATCTCCAGCTGAATTCCCTCACTCCACTCTGGCCAAAAATAAACCACAAAGTCTCCCATGTGCCCCAACAGCGAGGGGTTAAAGGTTATAAAGTGTCTACACTTAGATCATGTGTAGCAGCAAGAGTTTTACTCTACTGCCACTTAGGTGCCTTTTTTTCCTCCCTAGATTGTGTACTGAGTTAATTAGCTAATTAGCATATTGCACAGGGAAAAACTCAGATCAAACCACGAGGCAGAGTGCAGACAAACTCAAGATATTTACATCCAAATACGTGTTAATGAAAAGTGTAAATGAGGCCTTAATGAGCACCAAATTATAGATGTTTAAAAAAAAAAAAAACACATCACTAATCAGAAAAATAAAGATCACATTCATATTCATATCACCCTTTCATTTTCCTTCACATCTCCTGCTCTGCAAAAAAACTACATAATTACAGCCAACTCTCAGTAAATAAAAAAGAGTAAACTTTCGATTGAGTGATGGAGGCATAAATGAGACATTTGAAATTTGTATAAAATATTTTTATAGACAGAGAAACGCAGAGCCTCCACGGTTCCACTTGGTGTGACCCGAAGCGCAGCTGTTGATCGTAACAACCGTTAGAACGTTAGAATCCGCTTTTTCTTTACCGAACAGGATCTGTTCGTCTGCAGTCCATTGTAGTTTTCCTGACTTCTGATCTATACAGAGCATGTCAGTAAGCTAATAATACACTGTATGGCCAAAAGTATTGACTCCTGCTATAAAACTCCAACCCTACTGAACACCTTTGGGATAAATGTGAACACTGGCTGCACCCCAGGACTTCTCATCTTCTCACCTGCATCTGTACCTGACTTTACTAACACACATGTAGCTGAACAAATCTCCACAAAATCCAGTGGAACATCTTCCCTGGAGGGTGGAACTTATTATAAGAGCAGATGGGGACTAAATGTGTGCCTCCACTTTCTGGTAACAGAATAGTAAAGAAGCATCTGTATAGCGTATGTGGGACACGTATGTTGATCCCGTATAGTGTTTAGGTGGATGGTGAATTGGGACGCAGCGGGAGTCTCTCGGGTTTATATTTGGAACACGATCCTGCTGATTTCACTTTTTAAACTGATTAAGAGGAAAAGATTAGTGTCAGAGTTGGAGTTTAACAGCTGAGTGATATCATTCTTTTCTACAGAAATACATGATAATACAGTCTGAGATGAGAAACACTTCACACTGAGAAGAGGGAAAAGCTGAACAGCAAGTGTGAGGAGAGTAAGTACACAGGTGTGTGTGTGTGTGTGTGTGTGTGTGTGTGTGTGTGTGCACGCGCGCGCGTAATCAGTGAATCGGGAATCATGGCTGCCACTCAGTGTGTGTATAAATAAGCGAATGTCAATTGGTTTGATTAAACTGCCGGGATCTGCATGTTTCTCTCCGCACACTGATTACGTACTTCCCTGTTTCCATCACACTCGCTACTCTGTGTGTGTGTGTGTGTGTGTGTGTGTGTGTGTGTGTGTGTGTGAGAGACACAGTGACATCCTCACCTTTACTCATTCTAGCACTGTGACACACCCTCACAAACCAAGAAAAACACCCAATTTCCTGCTTCCATTACAAATGAGTCCTGCTGTGGCCCAATTGGATTATAGCGTGCGCACACACACACACACACACACACACACAGAGGTAACAAATGACTCCTATGTTGGTCGCAGCAGCCTGCAGAGAATTCCAATTAAAGAGATTTCACTGCCCTGAGCCGTCTGTCTCACTCTGTCTCACTCCCAGACACTTCTGTGATCTGTATTTGGGATTTCTTCTGAAGATATTTTCCCGATGTTCATATTCAATATGTGCATAAAACATGGTGTGTGTGTGTGTGTGTGTGTGTGTGAGAGAGAAAGAGAGATTGTCTCACTGTTCTGCAGTGATGTAACCCTCAGATCGGGTGTGACACGGAACCCCGGCCACCTCCACTCGCCCCTGCAGCTCAGACAAAGACATGCCAAGGTTCACTCCCCGGATTGTCACCATGGTCCCTCCATGTGGAGGTCCAGACAGAGGAGACACCTATGAAGAGAGTAAAAGTAAGAAAAGTGAAAGAAAATATTTTCTTTCTGGGGCATTTGAATAACTGGGGTTGGATTCAGACTGCAGCAGTGGAGAAGAAGTTAATTTGATGATGTTGGGGGGGGGTTGCACAGAAACACCAGGTTCACTTCAAAAGTCTCACACTGCTTTGATGTTGTGAGCAGCTCATCAGTTTTGGCTCACTGTCTCGCTCTCAGGTGGAGCTACACACTCTGCCAAATTCACCCTGACCACCAGACATCCAAACACACACTAACTAATCTCAGCACACTGTCTCCATCATTCACTCTCTTTTATTCATATTTCTCATTATCAACTCCTGAACAATCAGATTTCTCAAGCTGATACTAAACTCCAGACGACCGTTTTCTTTCTAATTAACGCTTACAATACTCAGACATACGCTTTGTATGCTTCGTCGTCTTTTTGTACGGTGAAGTCGGTTCCTGCATGGTGTTAAAGTGTAGAACGGGAGCCATGTTGGTTCCCTTCACTTTCCAAAAAGTCTCCAACCTTCCCTGCTCCAAAACAACCCTGAACCATTAAACAATCTAATCACATTCTCTCCTGTTCTTCTTCTTACACAAGTTCTGCAGTTAGAAATTAAAATGTCCCATTTGTACGCCCCAGAAATTTTTTAAGCACTGTACTAAACTATACGCTGAGCCTAAAGTCAAATGAATTGTGTTCTAACCCTAGGGTTCTAACCCTAACCTCAACCAAGATCTAATCCTGATACCATCCACATGCAGTCTGAAAATGCAGTTAAACCTGACTTTAAACTGAACCTAAAAACTGTTAGACCTGTGGGTCTGATCTACAGAACACTGCCTGAGCACCTACACATCTCATGTGGCTCTGTACAGCAGCACTCTTTATATCCAACATTTACATTCCATTCAATTACAGCACAGGTGCAGAGGTAAAAGGATTATGGGAAACTTTTAAGGGGGTGTGGTAGGGATTGTTATATAAAACACACACACACACACACACACACACACACACACAAAGAGAGAGAGAGAGAGAGAGAGAGAGAGAGAGAGAGCATTAAAGAGTTCTGGTGGATAATGCAGGTTATGTAAAGGTGTTCAGAGAGTGTGATGGGAGAATAGAAGAGAAATGTTTTGAAAGACCCCGAGTAATTAAAATATAATAAGCCCAAATGTATATACACTGTAATCACACCACACACTGTAATTACTGCAGTTTGTCTCAGTGACTGTGTCTGTGCTCAGCATTTTTTTATCTCGCATATCCTAATGAACTACCCTCATTTGCATAACTGCACACTCCAATTCCCGTATCTGTAATGGTGTGTGTGTGTGTGTGAGTGTGTGTGTGTGTGTGTGTGTGTATAACGTTTACCATTTACTATCATACATAATTAATTTACTGAGATTTCCTCTAAGAAGCTACCAAATTCAAATCCATGTGATAAAAGACAACTGCACTTTTTGTAATGCTGTGTTATTTCAGAAGTGCTCTTTCTTCCACATACACCTGTCCTCTTCTTCTTTCAGCTGCTCCCATTAGGGGTCGCCACAGCGGATCATCTCTTCCACATACACTAATGATTGGTTGATTTCACTGTGATTGTCAGAGGAGAGAGAGTGTATGCCCCTTCCACTGAAAGAACACAACCAAATGGATGACTAGAACAGTGTTCAGATTCATTTGTGTGATTCTTGCAGTGTGTTTCTCTGCCAAAGCAAACAAGTGAAGCGAAGTGGGCAGTTCCAGTAGGCGGGGCTAAAACAAGCCATTAGAGTTATTCATCAAAGTTATTCTCTTAAAAATAAATAAATATTGTGAGATAAAAAATACATAGTTGCAAATTTAAATGATCACTCTTCAAGTTAGAACATTTTTGGCGAGTCTGTGTTCAGGCAATAAAACATCAGGAGAGTGAAAGTTAACCAGGTGTTAAACTCTGACTAATCTCACAGGATACTGAGTTTATTGGTAATCAGTGGTCCAGAGATTCTATTTAAATTGTGTTCATGGAGAAAAAACTGGCCGGTATTCTTTACTGAAACATTTTGCTGATCTCTTCCCATTTAACCCAATAACAATGAATGGAATAAAAAAAAAAAAACTGTTAGCTGCTGTTTGAAAGTGTTAGATTGGTAGGTAGTCAGTGTTTATTGTCTCCTTTGGACACAAACAGTGTATGAGTGATAATTAGGGGTAATTGGAGCATGCACTGACCTCAGTGATGCGGGGGTGTGTACACTTGTGGTGTTGGTTTGGTCCGAGCCAGTGTGTGTTGTGAGATGCTCCAGGTGAAGTGCAGTGTTTACGCAGCGTACAGCGACCCTCACTCACACACCAACCACAAGAGAACCTCCGCTCGGCCTTCAGACACACACCACAGCTCTCTCTCTGAGCGCTGCACTTATACAGGTGCACTGTGGAACACACACACATTTAAATGCCATGTTAAAGTGTTTGGGAAACTGTCTGTCTACTGTACATATATTTGCAATATGGGTGTGGGTGTGTGTGTTTGTGTGTGTTTGCATGAGGTGTGAAAGTTTTATTACCTTTAATTCTCTCAGGATTGTCAATGGTGAAGTTGTTGTTCCACACGACGGACAGATCGACTGCCAACTCATTGACTTTCATCCCCTCATACACATACTGCAGTGAGACAGAGAGATGGAGCGAGTAACAGACAGAAAGATGGAGAAAGTGATAGACAGAGAGATATAGAAAGTTATAGAGAAATAGAGTAAGTGACAGAGAATATAATACCTTTAGGTTAATGATGGTACACTGAATGCAGTTCTTTTAGGTTGAGTGTTGTATTGGTGTATGTGTTGGTGTATGTATGTGTGTGTATTGTGTCGTGTTGGTGTATAAGTTTGTGTGTGTTCGCTTATGTGTGTGTCTTTTGTTGGTGTATAAGTGTGTGTTGTATTAGTGTATAAGTGTGTGTTGTGTTGTGTTAGTGTATAAGTGTGTGTGTGTGTATGTCAAGTAAAGTTTATTTCTTTAGCGTATAGAGTTAAGGTAAGCAATGTGTATTTATCCCTGATGAGCAGCCATGGCCCTTAGATGTTATGAGGAAGAAACCATGAGAGGAATCAGATTTAAAAGGAGTGTGTGTGTTGTGTTGGTGCATAAGTGTGTGTGTATTGTGTTGGTGTATAAGTGTGTGTGTGTGTGTGTGTGTGTGTGTGTGTGTTGGTGTACAAGTGTGTGTGTTATGTTGGTGTATAAGTGTGTGTATGTGTGTGTGTGTTGGTGTATAAGTGTGTGTTGTGTTGGTGTATGTGTATGTGTGTAATGTTGGTGTATAAGTGTGTGTTGTGTTGGCGTATGAGTGTGTGTGTGTGTTCTCTAACCGAGCGGTTCTGACACTGTACACTGGTGCTGTTGAAGCGCAGAGCGGTCACTCTGTGTGTTACTCCCTGGATGTTGAACACACACTCGTATCCTCTCTGACCAGACTGAGGCTGTGGAAGGTTGCGGGCCTTTAGTGTGATGGGCTTTACGTCTCCTGCTGCAATCACCAGCTCCCCCGTGTGCACCAGCTGAGGACACAACTACCAAAACACACACACACACACACACACACACACACACACACACACACAGAACTAAGGTCAGCAACATCAGGCACAGGTAAATTCTTAAGATACACAACATACATGACACTCACACACTGTTCAGTCACCCTAATACAAGTTTTATTTAGGTTACTGTGTGTGTGTGTGTGTGTGTGTGTGTGTGTGTGTGTGTGTGTGTGTGTGTGTGTGTGTGTGAGTGAGTGAGAAAGTACCTCTGATGAGTTGACATGTCCCTCGAGGAAGGAGCAGCTGTTAGGGTCATGTGTGCAGGTGTTTCTGTATTTACACCAATGACACTGGAAAGCACTGCTCACACATGACAAACACCTACACACACACACACACGTTCATTCATCAGTGTGTCCCAGGGAACAGCTTGTAGAACATTATGAGCATGAAGAAAATGGTTTTGGAGCAGAAACACTTACATGGTGTGTGTGCTGCAGTTGTAGAACTTCACCTCTGTGCTCACCACCATGTGACCTGTCTCCTTGGAAACAACCTTTAACTCCACACCTGACCAGTCTAAGAAAGAGAGAGAGAGAGAATCAAACAGAAAAGAAAGAAGAATAGTGTGTATGTAATAGATAGAGAGACCAAGATACATCCACATGAAGTTTATCTGAAAAACACTGTTTCACTGATCTTCTATCTCTCACCTCGGTCAGCAGGGATCAGAGGGACGTCCTGGGCGGTTGGAGACAGACACATGATGTTGTTCCCACTAATGTGACCTTCAACCTCCGCCAGGCTCCCAAAGGAACAAGTAACTCCAGCAAAAAGGTCAGGAACATTACTGACCTCCAGCAGCAGCTACAGTGGTAATAATAATAATAAAAATAATAATAAAAGTAGTCAGTAAATGCTACAGTTATTTAGTACAAATTGTTTAATGACATGAGCTCTTTGAAAAATAAATATTTGTGTTGAATTAGTTCAGATTGTAATAGAAAATCCATCAGTTTCACTTTATTTGATTAAAATGTGTCTGTGTGAATGTACACAGATATATAGCAGTGTTGAAGAGCGAGGGAATAGTATCTAGTGAGTGATGATGTGATGGTGATGTAACAGTACGGTGATGTGTGGACTCACAGGGACGGCGTGCTCCGACATGGCGATGCTGTCCGGGTGGGCGGAGACTTTTACACAGCGCCCGATCTCACCAGCGAATCGGAAAGGTTCGTCTGAGCGCTCACACCGGTCCTGTCTCACACACCTGAGAGACAGGAGAGAGAGTGTGTGTGTGTGTGTGTGTGTGTGCTCTCAGCTCAGTGTCATTCTCGCATTAGAAGTCTCAAAGCCATCAAATTATAGCACAGCTGGGTGAGTGGTTGCCATGGTTCCCACCTGTACCACTAACCAGATCTCGCTCTCTTTTGCTCTCTCTCTCTTGCTCAAACACACACACACACACACACACACAAACATAAACTAAAGTGTAATTATTACATCATATGAACAGAGTCTCAGGAACCAGGAACTATATAAAATGTTAAACTGGCTGAAAGATTTGGAGAAAAAATTATTTTAACAGACACGAGTGAGAGAGTGTAAAATAGAAACAATACAATTTATTTGTCACTGAAACAGATATGAGACACAAACTAGAAATAGATTAGAAGGAGAGAGAGAAAGAGAGAGAAGGAGAAAGAGACGTCCTCTACAGCTCCCTGAAGTGCATCTCCATTACTGAGTAAAAACATTAAAGGATTGTGACTTTAATAAACCTGCTGATGCTCACCTTTGGATCATCAGAGATGAATAACTGTGTGTGTGTGTGTGTGTGTGTGTGTGTGTGTGTGTGTGTGTGTGTGTGTGTGTTACAGAGTTATGATGAGGAAATTCATGATAAATCTGATTAGAGTAGTTCATGACTGAGTAGATCAGAATACTTATATCTGTTTCTATTTGAAGGAAATTTAGCTTTTCACAGCTGATTGAGGTGTTATAATTATTACATCGTGCTGATTGAGGTGTTATAATTATTACATCGTTGATTGAGGTGTTATAATTATTACATCGTGCTGATTGAGATGTTATAATTATTACATCGTGCTGATTGAGGTGTTATAATTATTACATCGTGCTGATTGAGATGTTATAATTATTACATCGTGCTGATTGAGATGTTATAATTATTACATCGTGCTGATTGAGATGTTATAATTATTACATCGTGCTGATTGAGATGTTATAATTATTACATCGTGCTGATTGAGATGTTATAATTATTACATCGTGTTGATTGAGGTGTTATAATTATTACATCGTGCTGATTGAGATGTTATAATTATTACATCGTGCTGATTGAGGTGTTATAATTATTACATCGTGTTGATTGAGGTGTTATAATTATTACATCGTGCTGATTGAGATGTTATAATTATTACATCGTGCTGATTGAGATGTTATAATTATTACATCGTGCTGATTGAGATGTTATAATTATTACATCGTGCTGATTGAGGTGTTATAATTATTACATCATGCTGATTGAGATGTTATAATTATTACATCGCTGATTGAGGTGTTATAATTATTACATCGTGTTGATTGAGGTGTTATAATTATTACATCGTGCTGATTGAGATGTTATAATTATTACATCGTGTTGATTGAGGTGTTATAATTATTACATCGTGCTGATTGAGATGTTATAATTATTACATCGTGCTGATTGAGGTGTTATAATTATTACATCGTGCTGATTGAGATGTTATAATTATTACATCGTGCTGATTGAGATGTTATAATTATTACATCGTGCTGATTGAGGTGTTATAATTATTACATCGTGTTGATTGAGGTGTTATAATTATTACATCGTGCTGATTGAGGTGTTATAATTATTACATCGTGCTGATTGAGGTGTTATAATTATTACATCGTGCTGATTGAGATGTTATAATTATTACATCGTGCTGATTGAGATGTTATAATTACATCGTGCTGATTGAGATGTTATAATTATTACATCGTGCTGATTGAGATGTTATAATTATTACATCGTGCTGATTGAGGTGTTATAATTATTACATCATGCTGATTGAGGTGTTATAATTATTACATCGTGCTGATTGAGGTGTTATAATTATTACATCGTGCTGATTGAGATGTTATAATTATTACATCATGCTGATTGAGATGTTATAATTATTACATCGTTGATTGAGATGTTATAATTATTACATCATGCTGATTGAGATGTTATAATTATTATAATGCTGATTGAGGTGTTATAATGTTCTTAGTTTTTTTATTGAGATGATGTTTACATTTTACATTCGGTTTCATTTCATTGTATTATATGATTACAGATGGAACAAGTGAAACCTTTAGCAACGGTTTTATCACCATCATCATCAGAACCCACACTACTTCATTTGAGTCCTCAGGTTTGTTATGTTTGTGTTATCATTTCTCTCACTGTTATTCTAATGCTTTACTCCACCCTGCTGCCATCATCTGATCCCAGATGATGGATTTGTTGTGTTGACCATCAGACAGTGTTCTCTCTCCCTGAGCAGTCTGATGTGTCTGATCCAGGAGCAGAGAGATGAAGGGGAACTGATGAGGATATGTTTACATGTGACTCTGAGTAAATGCCAGACAAGCATCAGAGGAACATTGGTAAAGTAGTAAACAAACAGTTGAAGAATCACTGTGACATCATGAAAATCTGAATCATCAGAGGAAGACAGGACTGTGGAACACTCTGTGTGTGTGTGTGTGTGTGTGTGTGTGTGTGTGTGTGTGTGTGTGTGTGTGTGTGTGTGTGTGTGTGTTTGGTAATACATGTAATTAGCTTGCTGATTTCTCTGCAGTTCTATCTGCGGGTGATGTTCAGTCAGACATAAATGAGTTTTTCTGAGATGAGGTGTGTTCTCTGAATGAGCGATGTCGCAGAACTCCACAGATGTTTTTTTGACAGGTTTTTAAATAATTTCCTCAAACACACTCAAGTCTACCAGGCTGCCGTCTCTGTCAACTCACTGCACTACAGCTGTCCTGTTCTCCTATTCTCCTTCCTTATATGGTCTGTGCTTCCTGTTCTCTTTCTTGGTTTCCATGGCAGTTAATTAGTCACACCTGTTTCTCATTACTCCTTCAGTATCATGTGTGTATGCTCTTCTAATAAGTATGTATGTGTGTGTGTGTGTGTGTGTATATATATATATATATATATATATATATATATATATATATATATATATATATATATATATATATATATGTAGAAAGACTCACTTGTTGTGGAGGACACACCAGCCACAGTGTGGATCTCCTGAGCTTAAACACTCCTCACACCGGCTGTACTGCTCACAGTGTTCCACTGGCATCTGGACCACCTACACACACACACACACACACACACACACACACACACACACACACACACACACACAGAGGTAAAGAGAGATACAGTCAAACACACACACACCACAGTACTGGCATGTACGTGTAATGAAGTCGTTCTAATCAGAGCACTCGTTTCTAATCTGTGCGTCAGTGAACGATGTAACGGCGGATCGATGAATGCGATCGATGAGCCGAGGCGTGTTTTATCTGAGCGGATGCTGACGAGCGTAATCAAGGTGACTGACCTCCACTCGCACGCTAAACACTTACCAACCTTATTACACAGAACAGACAGAGAGCATACTGATGACCAGAGTGTACACAAACACACACTGAACCTCCACTGACAAGTACAGAGTTTACAACACATTTACTTATACATATTCAATATTCATAAAAAATCTGAACTATGTAATATATATATAAACACAAACACACACACGCACACACACACACACACACACACACACACACACACACACACATATATATATATATATATATATATATATATATATATATATATATATATATATATATAAACATCTAAATAGATAGTTTGCTGTAAAGATGGACAGATGATCCTTTCTTATCATCAATCAGATTATAACAAATGACTATGAGATTATTCACACGAGAGCTGATGGCATCATCCATGCATTGCTGTTAAGATAATATTCAGTGTGATTAACACGCTTAAGTACTCTCCTGAAACTGTACTGCATGCAGGTGTTTTATTTCTCTGATACCACAGTGAATTACCCACCAGTACAACTGTCATAATTACAACAGACTCAGAGGAGCTACTTACTGTCACCGCTTACATCATAGCAGCTATAAACACTCATTCATTTCCTCTCTCTCTCTCTCTCTCTCTCTGTTCCCTCTGTTACAGTTAATAAGGAAAGTAATTTTGCAGATTTTTTCCTGTTGCGTGTTACTAAGAAACCACAAAGAAGTGGGAACTCCTCTGTTCTGAAGCTGCAGTTTAACATCACATCACATAAGCAAGTGATTATCAATGTGTCAAACATTTCACACATTAGTCTCAGTTTACACTGAGCTGCACAAAAAATACATTTTCTATTTATTTACTAAAACAATCAGTGATTTCATTTCCTGATGTAAGTTATATAGAATAAACTGCCGATTAAGTAAACTCTCCCCTCCTCCTCCCTCTATTCCTCCCATCATCCTCATGCTGCACAGTGGATAATCCTTCACTTTTCCCAGCATGGATTTTTCTCCTCTTCCACATTCATTGTTTTTTTCTCCTCTGTTTTCTCTTGGCTATTGTGCGCTGTATTACCTTTACCAAACAAGGGAGGAACACAAATCACACACACTCCAGCAAATTATACACACTCATATCTACCATTTAACTTATTTATCTTATCTGTTCTCACAGCAGAGTGTGTGTGTGTGTGTGTGTGTGTGTCTGTGTGTGTGTCTGTGTGTGTGTGTTTACTGTTACGATTTTCCATCAGAGGCCAGACAGTGAAAATATAAATGAGATGATAATTAGAGCAGGTGTCATAAACATTTCACACACACACACACACACACACACACATACACACACATTTATCTAAGAGAAAAGAAACACTAACAGATCTTTATTCCTCCCTCTTTATACCACAAGGTAATTCTCTAAAACCGGTAATCAACCGATCAATGTGACGGTGACTGATTTCATCTCAATCTTTTTATATTGTACTTTTTCCAACTCAGTTTGATTTTCATATTTTTAATTTGACATTTGTTTGTAATTTTGTGAAATTTCTGTGTTTTAACAGTAAAAGCTGATGTGAAAATAAAGTCTATTTAAACCCAATGCTTTTTATCTCTCTATATTTCTTTAAGATAATAAACGTAACAGAGCTGAAATATTTATGAAGAGTTTTCACCTCCACCTCCTTCACACTTCACACACTGTACACAAGGGCAGAGTTGAACAAGCAACCACACTTTCAGACTGCAAGAAAGATAAATATCGATTAGGCAAAAGGCTCCCAGGTGATACTCCATCAGTTTAATAATTTATTTTAGTTCTGGAGCCCAAACACAAGTCTGATGTGAAGCTTCTTAGTGTTTTGTTCTGTAGCTCAGTGTTTATCAACTACATTTTCAGAATAAAGGCCAGAATGAGTTTCTAGTTTTTAAGGTTCCCTAAAACATAGAAATCTAAACAAAGAGTGTTACAATGGCTTTTCATTTTGGGTTCTCATAAACCCTCTTTCCACCACCCAGACTGATTCCAGAGTTCCGAAACCTTCTGCTCCAAACCAATTTCTCAGTCAGAGCTACCAGAAAGCTCCTACCACAAACCCATCAACTCCAGCACACCTGCTCCTTATAAGAAGCTGAATGAATTTGCTGAATCAGTGCTCTTGGTTTAAAGCAGGAGCTGAACCTGATAAGAAGTAGAAGGTTGTGGAACAGAATTAGTGACGTCTCTAGTGTTTTCTGTGCCCTCTGTGGGAGGGGCTGTGGGTGGGGTGTTTGTTAGGCTGGTGGGTGGAGCCTAACAGCAAAGTGACAGAGCAGATTAGTGGGTGGGTAAAGTCACAAGTACTATAAGCAGTCTTCAGCTCTGCCCTGAGATGGTGCAGTGGTTAGTGTCATGGTCTCTGGCACTGAAGCTTGCAGGTTCAAATCCACCTTTTTTCTCGTTTCAGCAGTATGAAGCCAAAAACCTAAAGTGAAAAGTGTTATGAGAACAGGTACTCATGTGAGACTGTGTGGCTCAGTTGGTTGAGCCTCGCCTCTGGGTTCTGAGGTTGCCGGTTCAATTCCTGGCTGAGTCTCTCAGAGACGTGATGGAAGGGTGGATGGATGGATGGATGGGTGGGTGGGTGGAGAGAGAGTGTTGTAGAGAAAGATAATAAAGGGGCTGCTGGCCCCTGAATAGAAAGAAACAGAAAAACAGGTGATTATGAAACTTTTATAGAATTTTAATACAATTTATTTTTTTATTTTATCTTTTTTTCTTCTTTCCTTTCACCCACCACCCTATACACCTCTCACCCTTCCTCCCTCACACACCACCTGCACACCACCTGCACAAGCCAGTCTTGAACCAACAACCTCCTGCATAGAAGGCAAGGCTTTTACCACTCAGCCACAGAGTCTGACACACCATAACAGCTTTTTTTTGGGGGTTTGTCTTTTAAAATCAACCATGAACTTAAAAAAAAATCTTGAGGGGAAACCCCACCCAGCCGAAGCTTTTCCACACCCAGCCGAAGCTTTTCCCCACCCATCTA
>NC_060902.1:18034272-18044272 GCF_014805685.1 Silurus meridionalis
AGACTTTCGAGACAGCGAGAGGGCCGTTGTGTAACCTTTAACCTTGCTTGTTGGTGTGTGTGTGTGTGTGTGTGTGTGTGTGTGTAATTACAGACTGTGGACAAGAGCAAAAAAAGCCACTAATGGTTTTTCATGCTCATTTCATATTTTGGTTCTGCATCGGTTAAGCTCTAGAATCTCTTACATACACACACGCACACACACAACTCCAAAATGCTGTTGATGGTCTCCTGACCTTACGGATGTTTCCAGATCGTGTTCCGAGGAACGCCACGCTGTAGCCATCATAAACGTATGCAGACACGGCGGTGAGACGCTCAGATGTCTCTGTGTACACAGCGAGACCCGAGACGAGCTCCGACCCTCCGAGAGGCTGATTAATGTCCAAACCACAGAACCCATCTCCTATAGGCACCGGCTACAGGGGAAGAGAGAGAGAGAGAGAGAGAGAGAGAGAGAGAGAGAGAGAGAGAGAGAGAGAGGTTGAGGTTTAACAGCATCTTTACTTTCTATTTTGCATGACTCTTTTCCATGTGAAAAAATTTCAGTAAAAAGCAGGTTAGAAAATATATCTATAAACACGTGTAGACGAGGAACAGAGGAACATTAAAAAGTCAGTTGTAGAAGATAAAAAGAAGCTGGTTATCATGAACTTTACACAGAGGCTCATTTCCACAGCACAGATCACAGAAATCACAGGTCGCTGGTCAACTCATAAAAAGCAAATTCAATTATCAGTTCTTCTGCTCCGAGTCTGTTGCACATCGTTTCAGGATCTGGAGTTTCTGTCTTCCAGCGCTTGTTCTTAAAACACTGCAAGTTTAGCTGTTCCTGTTAAATCATTTCAGACACAATCTTCTCCTTTCTGAGAAGTTGTATTTCAGTCCCCCGATAAAAACCTTCTCACCCAACTTCATCTAGTTTTTGGAACCAGCACTTAATCAATGTAATCTTCTGCATTTTAAGAGCAGATGATCCAAGTGCTCTTTTTTTCCACAGAACCTGCAGTCCACCTTCACTGCTGGATTGAGGTGGGCCACATGTCCGTCTGTAGCTATTGCCCTGTGAATGATCCTCCACTGCAGGTCAGCAGTACGCTTCTCTACAGGGGGGTTATACAGGGTCCTCCACCTGTCCCGCACCACAAAGTCTGGGTTTAACATCTCTGGCCATCTTGAGGCTTTTTGTCTTTTTAAAGAGTCTTTGTGCAGGACCTTCACTGTGAGGTGGTACATCACTTTCTTTGTCATGTCCTAGAAGAGACGTGTCTGTGGTGTTTTAAAGGACAGGATGGAGTCTGAGGTTTCCGCTTTTCCCCCTCACGTATGGCTGGGAAGATTTTCAGACCTGGGAACTCAGTGTCCTCCTCCATGTCCTGTGTGGGTCTGTGGTGCTCTCTGATGCAGGTCCTGTGACTGCTTGATAGAGCTGTAGAGTTCTTCCTTCAGCTTTGTGACCAGACAGAAGGATCTCAGTCCAGTCACCTCTTTCAGTTCTTAGGCTGATTTCCAGCCTCTCTCACTCAGCAGATGCCTGAGCTTTACGATGCCGTTCCTCAGTAAACATGTGCGTATAATCACTGAGGAAAGCAATCTGGTTCAGATCTTCGGGTTGAAGAACATCGTTTTTTTGGTCTCCATCGTTCTGGTGTGTCTCCATCTCTCCCAACTTTTAACCTTCTTCTATTAGAAACAGTTGTTGAGGTTGAGGTTACCTGCTTGCCTCAGAATAGCGTTTGCAGTCTTTTCCCACACCATGTCTTTGCTGTATAGAAGCTTCTGTGCAGCTTTTTTTCTGCTCCTTACGTCCACCAGTCCCTGCCCACCTTCCTGTAATGGTAGATGCAGGTCTGCTGCATGTGTCCAGTGTTTTCCGCTCCAGAAGAAATGTCCTTTGTATGTTGATCAGTTCTTCTGGTGGTTCCATCAAATCATGGTCTTATGCCACAATGTTAAAGCAGCCAGATTGTTTACTACTAGAACTCTTTCTCTGTAGGACAAACGCGGTAATAGCAATTTCCATTTGGACAATGGTGCCGACACCTTTTCCAGCAGCCCCTGCTAATCTGCATAGCAAAGGTTCAATGACTTGACTGTACGGCTGTCCAGAAAGTGGCCAGACTTGCTGTTTGCCTCGTCACAGGTGTTTGGAGAGAGGAAGAGAGAAAGAGAGAGAGAGAGAGAGAGACTTCATTTGACTTTTTAGGTCGCTTTATTGCTAAAATTAAAAAATAATGTTTAAGCATTAAATGTACAGAAAAGGAATTAAATAGGGGGACAAGTCAACTACAATGAGGATAAAAAAAAACGAGGGAGAGAGAGAGAGAGAGAGAGAGAGAGAGAGAGAGAGAGAGAGAGAGAGAGAGTGAGAGATTAGACTCTGAACACTATAGAAAATTATATGGCCAAAATTATTGGGACACCTGACACCCTCACTGTTACACAAAGTTGGAGGCACACAATATATTTATCGAATGTCTTTTGGTGTGGCATTGAAAGTTTTCCTTCACTTGAACTAGGAGACCCAAACCCAAACCAGCTTTTCATGGAGATCAGCTTTTCATGGGTTGGAGTGCAAGATCTCCTGCTATAAAACTCCAACCCTACTGAACACCTTTGGGATGAACATGAACACGGACTGCACCCCAGGACTCCTCATCTTCTCACCTGTATCAGTACCTGACTTTGCTAACACACATTTAGCTGAACGAATCCCCACAAAATCTACTGGAACTTGAAAATAAATAATTAAAAGACGAAAATAAGAAGTGACGCAAAATACTGACAAACACTGGAAAAATTAAGAATAAATGAATCAAAACTCATGAAAAAAATAAAGAAGGAAAGGTTGAGTTATAATCTGGTTTTAAACATCCAGTGATTACAGAAGAAAACAATTAGACGATGAACAAAAGAAATTAGATAAAGCAAATAAGAGAAAACAGGCAGGATGGAATGGGATAGGATGAGAAGAAAAGAAAAAAATGGACATTAAAAATGGAGCAGATGTAGATGGTGAGGGTGATCATGGAGAATAAAAAGAAGAACCTGTAAGTTTTTTTCCTCACTGTGTGTGTGTGTGTGTGTGTGTGTGTGTGTGTGTGTGTGTGTGTGAGAGTGAGTGAGTGACTGAGTGACTGAGAGAGAGAGAGAGAGAGAGAGAGAGAGAGAGAGAGACTTCATTTGACTTTTAGGTCGTTTATTGCTAAAATTAAAAATAATGTTTAAGCATTAAATGTACAGAAAAGGAATTAAATAGGGGACAAGTCAACTACAATGAGGATAAAAAACGAGGGAGAGAGAGAGAGAGAGAGAGAGAGAGAGAAAGAGAGTGAGAGATTAGACTCTGAACACTATAGAAAATTATATGGCCAAAATTATTGGGACACCTGACACCCTCACTGTTACACAAAGTTGGAGGCACACAATATATTTATCGAATGTCTTTTGGTGTGGCATTGAAAGTTTTCCTTCACTTGAACTAGGAGACCCAAACCCAAACCAGCTTTTCATGGAGATCAGCTTTTCATGGGTTGGAGTGCAAGATCTCCTGCTATAAAACTCCAACCCTACTGAACACCTTTGGGATGAACATGAACACGGACTGCACCCCAGGACTCCTCATCTTCTCACCTGTATCAGTACCTGACTTTGCTAACACACATTTAGCTGAACGAATCCCCACAAAATCTACTGGAACTTGAAAATAAATAATTAAAAGACGAAAATAAGAAGTGACGCAAAATACTGACAAACACTGGAAAAATTAAGAATAAATGAATCAAAACTCATGAAAATAAATAAAGAAGGAAAGGTTGAGTTATAATCTGGTTTTAAACATCCAGTGATTACAGAAGAAAACAATTAGACGATGAACAAAAGAAATTAGATAAAGCAAATAAGAGAAAACAGGCAGGATGGAATGGGATAGGATGAGAAGAAAAAGAAAAAAAATGGACATTAAAAAATGGAGCAGATGTAGATGGTGAGGGTGATCATGGAGAATAAAAAGAAGAACCTGTAAGTTTTTTTCCCTCACTGTGTGTGTGTGTGTGTGTGTGTGTGTGTGTGTGTGTGTGTGTGTGTGTGAGAGTGAGTGAGTGACTGAGTGACTGAGAGAGAGAGAGAGAGAGAGAGAGAGAGAGATGCTGTCAGTGTGTGTAGAAGTGGTGTGTGAAAGTGCCTCCATGATTATCTACGTCTGTTATATCCTAACTGACCTCACGCTGGACGTGACGTCTCGACGCTCGAGTGAATCGGACATTTTGGTTGCGAGCGCTGAGGAAATGTCACAGCACACATGCAGGATTGAGTTCCGCTTCAGCACATAGCAAATGTTGTTGTGCTGTACACGATGGTACATGATTCTAAATGCCAGCAAGATGCGTGCACACACACACACACACACACACACACACACACACACACACACACACAGACCTGGTGTGGAATTAAACGGAGCCTCTTAGGAAACATGACAAGAGAACAGGAAGTGCTGATCTGTTTATCTGTAGGATCAACGCTCGTGTAATCATGAAGTAGAAAACTAGCGCTGCACCTGCCAGCCAATCAGAAGCCAGAATAATCCAACCAGTGTTTTTTGTGTGAAATTACTGGAGCATGAAACACGTACCGCTTTTGTGCACTGAACATCTTTTCCCAGAAGCCAGTGCAGCTCCAGGTTTCCCTCCCCCTGGTAGCAGGACCTCAGCCTCTCTTTAATCCGTGCGTTAATATCCCGGATGGTGAAAATGCAGAGCGTCGAGTCGTCTGAAGGTCTCAAGTACTGTTTCTGTCCTTTGGAGAAGACGGCGAAGAGAACGTCATCCTGTTCGGTGATGTTCAGTACGGCAGCCATTACGCTCCCAGCTTTAGCCAGAAACGCTGCCTGCAGCAGGCGGTACTCCACTCTGTTCTTTACGCAGCCCACCGGTAGGGAGACGTACGAGTGGAACTTATCGTCACCTTTGCAGAGCCGGACCACGCGCGACGTGTAAAAAAGCTCTCCTGGGGTCTCCGTCTCCGGCTGCACGGTCAGGAAGTACACGAAGCTCCCGCTGGAGAAACCGTACACGTAGTCGATGTCGAAGTGCGTGACCAGAGCTAGTGTGTCAGAAGGAATCTTGACTAAAGATGAAACAAAGTCGGTGTGAAGCTCGTAGTCCAGCATGGCCGCAGATTCGGGATCTTTGGGCAGCTTGCGGCTGGAGATGGTCGGGAAGTAGTCCTGTTTGCCGCCGACAGACGTGCCGATGTACAGGGTGGCGTCTTTCTCACGGCCTCGATCTCGGCTCACGATCACGCCGCACATGCCGCCTGTCTGGTTCACGCTGGAGAAGTAGTGCTCCTTTTTGTGTGACGGTTCGGCCAAGATGAACAGATCATCTAGTCTCAGGATCTTGCACACGCCCTGGTACAGGCTGCCGCATGCCAGCAGGCGGTTGTGCAGGTCATCCACCAGCAGCAACTTGTTAACGTTGTTGGTTCTGGTAAGAGGCTCGGAGCACGGCTGCATGATCAGTGGAGGATAACAGGCCTGATTGTCCAGCTCGGGCCCGGTGTTGTGTGTGACCTGGAGAGCCACATGGGATGAGAGCTTGTACACACGGTTGATTCCACCCACGTACACCGTGCCACTGGACTGGTGGACAGCCAGATGACTCAGACTCCATTCAGGCCTCTCAGACTGGAAGACGTTAAGGGTCTGACAGGAACACACAGACCAGAAGATGGAAGACAAGCACATGAGAAACGGAAGTTTCTTCTTAAGTCTGTCGTCAACATGTTTCTCCATTCTTAAGGAAAGAGGTCAGTTTCACAGGGAAAGACTGCAGCTGTCGTTCTCTTCTCCTTCTACTGTTAGGTCCCAGAGTGAAAAATTCTCTTTGGTGTTTACATCATGAGCCTGAGAGGAGAGAAAGAGACAAGCAGATCATCAGACACGTCACGAGATTGAGAGTTTTAGTCTTTTATTAAAACTAGTTAATAGTTTTGGAAGTCACAATCACACAGGTGTGCGCTGTAGCTTTACAGTTTCACTAATAACTAAGATTCCCAAAACACCGCTCCAGCATGATGATGCTCCTGTACACAAAAGCAAACTCATTGGAGACTCCTTACCTCCTCCAAGATCAGTTTCTGCTAAATGAACACTAATCCCCTCAGCCACATCCCCAAAATTTATTATTATTATTATTATTATTATTATTATTATTATTATTATTATTATTATTATGAGAGGGAAAAAGGGGAATAAGTCTGGAATAAGAAATTATGGATGAGATGATCAGGGTGCACTCACTGTTACTTCATTACAGTGAAGTTTTTCTCTACTTTGTTATACTTCACTGTTGAAAAAGTGTACCTATGTGAAAATTCTTATTCATACACTTTTCACATGATTCATACTGATATTCATTCATGATCAGATTAAATTAATTAGGAAACCCTTTCAGCTCTGACAATTTTATGCACATTTTGAACAATTAGCCAAATATATTCTTATTTTCATTTTTTTCTTTCAAAGTGTGATTTGCATTTTTCATTAATTAAAAAAAATCTAATTTCTACTTTCTTATGCATTCATCTCTCTCTCTCTCTCTCTCTCTCTCTCTCTCTCTCTCTCTCTCCTCTGTCTTTCTTGCTCTTATACCCTTTGGCTCTCGGTCTCTCTTACTCCTGTTCTTGTTTTCTGGCATAAATCTGAGAGACATGACACATGTAATCAGTTAATAAGGAGAGGAGAGCATTCTGTCCATATAATCAATACACAGAGAGAGAGAGAGAGAGAGAGAGAGAGAGAGAGAGAGAGCGCGAGAGAGAGAGGTGGAAAGTAAGAGAGCTTGCAGACACTTCTGACTTGCCTCACCTCAGAACGCTTATTACCTCACTGTGACTGCAGGGGTGGCCGCACCTCATTAATTACACACACACACACACACACACACACACACACACACACACAAAGACACACACACACACACACACACTATGTATCAATTCCATCATTAAATTAGCATGTTAATAACTTATGTTTTTACATTTTTACATCTCTCTCCATTCTTTCTCTCTCTCTCTCTCTCTCTCTCTCTCTCTCTCTCTCTCAGGAGTAATGTTTTCAGTTCACCAGTGAGACTGTTGCTCAGTAATAAACACTCCAGAGCCAGGCTCCACCCCTCCCCACTCTGCCCTTTAATTTCATTTGCATTTTTTATGCATATGCATTATGCAAAGTCAAACAGTCAAAGTCATGAGAAGGCTTCAGGAGATGAGTGGCTCGAGGAAATGAAGCCTCTTTAGAAAGCACAAATGACTAAGATGTTCAGAACAGCAGGGGGTGGAGGGGCAGTGGAGGGGGGGGGAGTAGAGGGGGGTGTCATGGACGCATGCTGTGTGTTAAACATCTGAGGTTAATCTCACCTCTGCTGTCTGAACGCACGGTTTGATCACAAGGGCAGACTCGAGCGCTCACGAGTGTCAGAGATGATCGATCACGTCAACATGAATATTTCAGCACATTTTTTTTACTTCATCAGTTACATTTTAAATTGATATCTTAAATCAAGGGTCACACAATGTAGTGTAAATCCTTCTAGGATAAATATTCAAAACAGATGACCGGTTACAGTAGGAGCAGGGGCAGGATCTGATACCTGAATAGTTCCAGTGACGGTGGTCCGGCTGTTGAACAGGGAAAGTCTGCAATCTGAATGGTTGCTGCAGGATTAGGGACGAGATAAGCACTGCAGTTTGATTGGTTGCAGTGATATTACAGGCAAAAAAACAATCTGATTAGAGTGACATTAGGCACAGTGCAGATACTTCAGATCAAATGCTAACAATGTAATTGGGGAGAAAACTGTAATCTGATTGGATACAGTGGGATGGGGGAGAGAACTGTAATCTGATTTTGTTAGAGTGAGATTGGGTCCATTCAGTCTGAATGGATAAAGTAGAGTTGGAGAATGGAACAACAGTCTGATTAGATACAGTGGGATGGGGAGAGAACTGTAATCTGATTGGATACAGTGAGATTGAGAGAGAACTGTAATCTGATTGGATACAGTGAGATTGAGAGAGAACTGTAAATCGATTGGATGCAGTGATATTGGGATACTGAAATTACAGTCTGATTAAATACATTTAGATTGGGGGAGGGTAATATATAATCTGATTGAATACAGTGGAGTTGAAGTACAGAACCACGGTCTGACTGGATACATTGAAATTGGGGGAGGGAACTATAGTCAGGTCAGATGCAGTGAGATTTAGAATTAGAACTGAAATCTGATTGGATACAGTGGGATTTGGACAGCAGCTACAATCCAATTTGGGATTTTTAGGCAGCAGCTGTATTCTGATTGGTCACAATAACACTGAGGTAGTGTGGTTTAATGAAATGTAGCCCATAACTAATTATTTCCAATTATAATACATGTGACATAGGATGAGATCTTTTGATGAGGTGGAGCTCTACTAACATCAGATTAGCACTTTTCATGATGTCCAGCAAAATCTTTCTCACTGCTCAGACCTCTGCAGTGTCTGTGAGAAAGCACGTGTCTAATAAAGTAATAATGAATTCATAATTGTTTAATATAAATATTTAACAGAAAGACAGAGCAGAAGTGATGGTTCAGTAATGAAGGAATAACATTTAATATTTTATTGTGTCATACAGGAGGATTACAAAGCGTCTTTAACCCGTCTGCAGAAAAAAATCAGGCTTAATGATGTAGAAGTGTAGTGTTACGGCTCAGAGGTCATAAACCTGATGTACTTTATTACACAGGGAGGTGTTCAGTGAAAGATTAATGCTCATGTACAGCGTGTTCATCATCTGATAGCCTTCATCAGGGTCAGGGGTTTTTATTCTAACCAGGGAGCTGGTTTTGCCGTGTTGACATAAAATCCGTGTACAAATCATAAAGGGGTAACAATTATTTCAGGGAGGGGGCAATAACTACCACAGCGCAGGTTTAACACAAGCTTTCTGGACTGGAGTTTTAGTGTAGTGTTGAAGGGGGTGTAGTGTTGGGGGAGTGTAGTGTTGGTGGTGGTGTTGTGTTGTGTTGAGGAGGTGTTGTGCTGGTGGTGGTTTAGTGATGAGGAGGTGTAGTGGTGAGGAGGTGTGTTAGTGGTGGTGTAGTGTTGGTGTAGTGTTGAGGGGTGTTGTGTTGGTGTAGTGTTGAGGGAGTGTAGTGTTGGTGGTGGTGTAGTGTTGAGGGGCTGTTATGTTGAGGGGTGTAGTGTTGAGGGGTGTACTGTTGAGGGGGTGTTAAGGGAGTGTAGTGTTGGTGGTGGTGTAGTGTTAAGGGGTGTAGTGTTGACGGGGTGTTGGTGTAGTGTTGAGGGGTGTTGTGTTGGCGTAGTGTTAAGGGGTGTAGTGTTGGGGTGGTATAGTGTTGAGGGGTGTTGTGTTGGTGTAGTGTTGGGGTGGTATAGTGTTGAGGGGGTATAGTGTTGGTGGTGGTGTTGTGTTGGTGTAGTGTTGAGGGAGTATAGTGTTGAGGGGTGTAGTATTGAGGGGGGTATAGTGTTGAGGGGTGTAGTGTTGAGGAGGGTGTAGTGTTGAGGAGGGTGTAGTGTTGAGAGGGGTGTAGTGTTGTGGTGGTGTTTCTCAGAGTTGAGTGTTTAATGGCGGAAGTGTGATGTGGTTATTTATCAGTGCTGAGTCGCAGCTCATACCTCTACACACAGCTGTCTGTCTCCAACTCTGTCCATTAGAACGGCAATAAAACTGCCAAGAGCGAGGGACCGCTGAGTCAATCACACACACACACACACACACACACACACACACACACACACACACACAGTAGGTTTATGGACTGTTCTGACCTCTCTCTCTCTCTCCCCCTCTCTCTCTCTCTCTCTTTCTCTCTCAGGTTTATTACAGCTATTCATCGTTCTCGCTTCCTCTCACTTTCTCATTTTGTCCTTCATCCTCTCTCTCTCTCTCTCTCTCTCTCTCTCTCTCTCTCTGTTTTTACTCTTCTTCA
>NC_060902.1:18054272-18059272 GCF_014805685.1 Silurus meridionalis
CCTATGAACTTAAAGCTGTACTATAAAGCAGACTGTTTCTATACTGTCACCTCATTCAAATCACAGAACATATATTCATAAATCTACAAATTAGTAATCTGCTCACTTTCTTATCACATCTACAAATCGGGTTATAAATAGCGTATTGCTACTGCATCACAATTAGTACAAAGCTGTAAAAATAAACATGAATTCAGCTAAAATATGTGTTTCCTTTATTGTTCTTTTTCTATCCTTTTGTCTATCTAATCTTCTCCATCTCTCTCTCTTTATCTCTCTCTCTCTTGGGGCTGGAATTAAATCTTTGCTGTCCGAGTCACTGTAACTGAGAGACTGCAGAGAATGTGTGTGTGCGTGTGTGTGTGTGTGTGTGTGTGTGTGTGTGAGAGAGAGGAGATATATATATATATTACATTACCTGGACTGTGATGTATTGTTTTGTCTGGAGGCAGAAAGATTTGATTAGTGGGACAAATTCAGATCTGATGTCAGCCCACTGCCCCACCTAAGACCAGCCCACTGCTGCACCCAACCAACCCAATGCCCCATCCAAACAGCCCACTGCCCCATCAAAAAAAAAAAACACTGCCCCACCCACAACAGCCCACTGCCCCACCCAAAACCCACTGCCCCACCCAAACAGCCCACTTCCCTACCCACAACAGCCCACTGCCCTACCAAACAGCCCACAGCCCTACCCACAACAGCCCACTGCCCTACCAAACAGCCCACAGCCCTACCCACAACAACCCACTGCCCTACCAACATAGCCCACAGCCCTACCCACAACAACCCACTGCCCTACCAACACAGCCCACTGCCCTACCCACAACAGCCCACTGCCCTACCAAACAGCCCACAGCCCTATCCACAACAACCCACTGCCCTACCAACATAGCCCACAGCCCTACCCACAACAGCCCACTGCCCTACCCACAACAACCCACTGCCCTACCAACAGCCCACAGCCCTACCCACAACAACCCACTGCCCTACCAACACAGCCCACTGCCCTACCCACAACAACCCACTGCCCTACCAACACAGCCCACTGCCCTACCCACAACAACCCACTGCCTACCAACACAGCCCACAGCCCTACCCACAACAACCCACTGCCTACCAACACAGCCCACAGCCCTACCCACAACAACCCACTGCCCTACCAACACAGCCCACTGCCCTACCCACAACAACCCACTGCCCTACCAACACAGCCCACTGCCCTACCCACAACAACCCACTGCCCTACCAACACAACCCACTGCCCTACCCACAACAACCCACTGCCCTACCAACACAGCCCACTGCCCTACCCACAACAACCCACTGCCCTACCCACAACAACCCACTGCCCTACCAACACAGCCCACAGCCCTACCCACAACAACCCACTGCCCTACCAAACAGCCCACTGCCCCACCAAAACAGCGTAATAAGCATGCACACACACACACACACACACACACGCACGCACAATAAAACAGATGTTCCCTGATATACCAATTTATCAGCAGTGACATCTTCATTTTCTTTAAAGTAAGATGAAGTATTTAGAGCATGTACAAAGCTGCACGCATCATTCCCTCTTTCTTCCCCTTCATCTCTCTCTCTCTCTCTCTATTTGTATATAATCACGCTGTAGAAATTAGCTAGACAGATTGGGTTATTAATGGAACCTGCCGTTTGGTCTCCTGCTCCAATTACTGTCCTCTAAAGCCAATTAACTATTTCTAATTTTTCAATTAGCATCGATCTCCAGAGCAGACAGATAATAAGAACGAGAATATCCATCTTACGATCACAATTAAAGACAGAACAAAAGAAACAAGAAAGAAAAACTTGGGGCAATATTGGAACGACTGAAGAGACTAAATACTACACTCCTTCCAAATTTATCCTGAGGGGATGCAGATATTTGCACTTGGCTCTACATGACATAGTGCACCTGTTTTTATTTGATATTAAGACACTATGGCATTTTTTTTTACATAAATATTTTATCGTGAAATGTGGGTTTGATCAAGTGATTAGGCTCCAGCAGCCACACCCAATCTTGTGGATCCTGTAGAGCTGCAACTCACCAACAGGTGGCGCTCCCCATCTTCGCCTTTAATCACCATCACTACTGATGGAGTGTTTCATGAAAATTATGACTTTTTTATGGTACACAGAACACTTTCCTTTCACTATAAAAAGTATGTATGTATGTATCTAATATTTACTGGATCTTCTCAGTGAGTCTGATCATAATTTGATTCACTAAAAGAGTCAACTCTTTTTCAGTCTCAAACAATTCACTGTTTAAGGTTCGTTTAGTTTGAGGGATCACTTTTCCAGCCCTATAAAACATTATTTTACCTTCTGCAGACAAAACTACCTCACTTCACTTTGTATTTTATGAAGCTTTTTTTTAATAGTTCTCACATTTTTGCTCCTCCTTCACACTGAGACATAAATCAAATAGTTTAAAAGAGGGTTTTCAAGAAAACATTCAGATAATATCCTGCTGCGATGCTGACAGTGATACATAACTCTCCAAATAGAACACAGATAAAAACTGTATAATGTAAACATGATTCAAAAAGTTGATTCACTTGTAAACAACATGTCACTAATCAGGTTTTTCCCAATTGTCAATTCTATGCAAATTATTGAAGCTGTAAAGAGACAAATCTACAGGACTGTCCTGAATGAACCCTGGGACTGATCCTATGGAGTGCGTGATGCGATGTTTCTTTGGTTCTCCGGCGCAGAACTAATCTAATCTAATCTTACTCCAAAATCCGAGTATGTAACACGAAAATCATACAGCAGAAGTTACCATTTTTATCAGACATTTTAAAAAGCAGATTAGACAAGTAGACAAGAAACAAGAAAGGACGTGTAAAAACGTGAACTCATCCGGTTCTCCTTCTTTTTTATCTTACACATTTTGTTTGTAAAGTTAAATTAATATTCATTAAAAAAAGTCCTGAGGCTTTTTCCTTTCCCTTTCCCCCATTCAGTCCACAAACAAACCATAAACCCAGCAAAGCTCCTAAACCCTAGAGATGCCACGCTCCCGTGGAGAACAGCGTCCTCATTAGTGATGAGGAGCTGTGGGGATTGACTTCAATTCCTCCAGGAAATTACTCCTGAAAAAAAAACATTAGTAGTGATAGAGCATCTCGTTTTTTTTTACAGCTTTTTCATCATTTCAGTGTGTACAACAACGAAACGACAAACACACACTGAGCCAAACACAGCCTCCAAACCCTGAGCAGGGACGGGGGAGTCAAATCCCATAGACACGGCGTGTGTAAACACCGGGTTTTTCTGGATTATTGCGCACACACACACACACACACACACACACACAAACATCTCTCGTTTTACCGGTTCTACACTATATGGCCTACAGTATTGGGACACCTGACTTTTCCAGCCACATGTGCTTTTTTTCCTCCAAACAGTTTCCACAAGGTTGGATGCACACAATTATTTTTTGTACGTCTTTGGATGTTAATGAAATTTCTCCTTCACTTGAACTAGGAGACCAAACCTGTTCCAGAATTACGATGCCCCTGTGCTCAAAGCAAACTCCATGAAGATCTGCTTTCCATGGGTTGGAGTGGAAGATCTAATGCTATGGAGCTCCAACCATATTAAACCTTTGGGATGAGCGTGAACGCTGACTGCATCCCAGACCTCTCACCATCTCTATTTGACTTTACTAACACACTTCTAGCTGAATGAATCCCCACAATATCTAGTGGAACATCTTCCCAGAAGAGTGGAGCTCATTATAACAGAAAACAGGGTCCCAGTGTGGAATGGATGTTCTAAAATCACACACCAGTCTTATGCTTAGGGTTCTACAAACATTTGTCCATGTAATTCAGCTATAGCTATTAAATGTTAATGCAGATGCTTCTGTACTGTTCCTGCACTTGAGTAAATGTACTAAAAGTTCTTGTGTTTGAATGGACTTCAGTGTGATCAGTAAAAGCAGTTCTGTAGGAGAACTCTATGTGAATAATGGATGTATATCCGTGCACCTGAAAGTTATAAAGAGAGAGATATTGAACTGGTTACACACACAGTGAGAGAATCTTTACTCCACACACACTCTTAGCAGAGCCACGGGATGACGCTTGTGCCCTCACCACAGCTTCTTGTTTAACGTAGAGATGTAATGTAGTGGAGTAAAGATATTACATGTTCAAATGGAGTGAAGGAAACGTTTACTTTGATAAAGTACACATACTTCAGTACATTTGAGTAAAAATGCTTCCCTTGTATTTATCACTGATTAAATATAAAAATATACTGAATAAATCTATTTCAGATGATTGACCCTGAATTTGGTGCCAGCAGGAAGAACCAGCTTTCTGCATGAACGGTTCTGGGTGATGGAGGTATTACAGTGTAGAGGAATGATTTCTTAATCCCAGTCAAGCATTACTTAAAAAATGCATTCAATATAAAAGCTGTCACTGACCTCATGTATCCCTTTATAGCCACAGTTTTCCATCTTATAACAGCTACAGCAACATGGCCTCCTGCACTCGAGAAGCTCTAAAATAAAATATAATATATAAGTTGTGAACAAGTATAAGTTGTGAACATCACGTGAAGGCCAGATTTTAATTATTTGCTTTTATTATTTTGAATCTGATTTGCGCAGCATTTGATTCGAAAAAGCCCAAAATCTTATATGAAGATGTTTATGAAAAGGACCTGATGGAACATGTAAGTTGTAAAAGGGAAGAGAAGATTGCGCAGCTTCAGGCATCTCGGTGAAAAGCTCTCTCAGGAGCAAGTCCTGTCCTGCCTAAGAACACATTCCTGACACGAGAAGACGAGAAGTCGAGGAGGGACACGAAAATGCCAGAATGCTAACAACCTGAGAAAAGAGTTACAAACTAAAACTGTAGCAGGAAAATCATGAGATTTCATTCAGAGACACACACAGACACTAACCTGGAGCCTATTAGCGTATATTACTTGTTAGCCAC